>NW_027488365.1:22727272-23030303 GCF_051014445.1 Colletes latitarsis | reverse complement strand
TGAACAGATCCTGGGTTATTTTCTGGTTTGGTTCACGTAGTAATGTGGTACCACACTGAAACATTCAATTAAACCTGGTCTTGATAAATATTTTAGAGGATAACGCATGTTAGGTTTGGGTTAGGTCTAGGATTTGCCCTCATCAGACTCATAGTTTCGCATTCTTCACATGCTTCTTGAACGGATCCTGGGTTTTTTTCTGGTTTGGATCACGTAGTAATGTGGGACCACACTGAAACAGTCAATTAAACCTGATTTCGATCAATATTTTAGATCATAACGCAAGTTAGGTCTGGGATAGGTCTAGGATTTGCCCCCATCAGGCTCTTACTTTCGCATATTTCTCATACTTCATGGCTAGATCCTGGGCTATTTCTGGATTGGATCACGTAGTAAAGTGGTACCACACTGAAACATTCAATGAAACCTGGTCTGGATAAATATTTTAGAGGATAACGCATGTTAGGTCAAGGTTAGGTCTAAGATTTGCCCTCATCAGGCTCACAGTTTCGAATTTTTCACATACTTTTTGAACAGATCCTGGGTTTTTTCTGGTTTGGATCACGTAGTACTGTGGTACCACACTGAAACATTCAATTAAACCTGGTTTCGCTCAATATTTTAGAGGATAACGCATGTTAGGTCGGGGTTAGGTCTGTGATTTGCCCTCATCAGGGTCATACTTTCGCAGTTTTAACATGCATGTTGACCTGATCGAGTGTTTTTTTTGCTTTGGATCACGTAGTAAAGTGGTACCACACTAAAACAGTCAACTAAACCTGGTTTCGATCAATATTTTTGAGGATAACGCATGTTAGGTCTAGGTTAGGTCTGGGATTTGCTCTCATCAGGCTCATTCTTTCGCATATTTCTCATACATGTAGAACAGATCCTGGGTTTTTTCTGTTTTGGATCACGTAGTAATGTGGGACCACACTGAAACAATCAATTAAACCTGGTCTTGATAAATATTTTAGAGGATAACGAATGTTAGGTCTGGGTTAGGTCTAGGATTTGCCCTCATCAGACTCATACTTTCGCATTCTTCACATACTTGTTGAACGGATCCTGGGTTTTTCCTGGTTTGGATCACGTAGTAATGTGGGACCACACTGAAACAGTCAATTAAACCTGGTTTCGATCAATATTTTAGAGAATAATTCATGTTAGGTCTAGGTTAGGTCTGGGATTTGCTCTCATCAGGCTCATTCTTTCGCATATTTCTCATACATGTAGAACAGATCCTGGGTTTTTTCTGTTTTGGATCACGTAGTAATGTGGGACCACACTGAAACAATCAATTAAACCTGGTCTTGATAAATATTTTAGAGGATAACGCATGTTAGGTCTGGGTTAGGTCTAGGATTTGCCCTCATCAGGCTCATACTTTCGCATATTGCTCATACTTCATGGCTAGATCCTGGGCTGTTCCTGGATTGTATCACGTAGTAATGTGGTACCACGCTGAAACAGTCAATTAAACCTGATTTCGATCAATATTTTAGAGGATAACGCAAGTTAGGTCTGGGATAGGTCTAGGATTTGCCCTCTTCAGGCTCTTACTTTCGCATATTTCTCATACTTCATGGCTAGATCCTCGGCTATTTCTGGATAGGATCACGTAGTAATGTGGTACCACACTGAAACAGTCAATTAAACCTGGTTTCGATCAATATTTTAGAGGATAACGCAAGTTAGGTATGGGATAGGTCTAGGATTTGCCCTCATCAGGCTCATACTTTTTTTTTTTTTTTTTTTTTTTTTTCTCGTGGGGAAAATCTTCGAAAGACTCCCTCCCACCTCCTTGGGGAGAGGTGGGAGGGGTGTGTGGGATTCCCCGCGCCCGTACAACGACAGGCGCGGGACCTACCCACTAAAAACCCCACGGTGACCCTTCGGCACGCTTTGGGAGGATACCGGGAATCGCTCGAAGCATTCTTCCGGTATCCTCCCCGTGCCCGCGCTTTCGCGCCCATCCCCCGGGGGGACAATCGGTCCCCCCAGTAGACACACTGCCTCATAGCGGCGGGACGGGGCCACTCCATCCCGCCGCTATCCGTCCCGGGGCCGCGTTTAGTGGCGGCTGCGAGCCCCAACTCGCAACCGCCCGCGACCCCGTTTCCACCCCTCGGCGGCCGGGCGTTCATGGCCGCACCAGACCGCCGAGGGTGCCTCCCCTTGCGTCGGACCGGTAGGGGGAGGCACTCCTACCCCCAACCGGTCCGACCCGGCGCCGCCTGGCGGGAGGAGCGTCCCCTCAGGACCCCCCTCCCAGCCTAGGTCATCCGCCACGCCGAGGCGGCCGCCCGCGACGCCTCGCGACCGGGCGACGACCTCGGGCCACCGCACGAGCGCGAGCTTCAGCGCGCCGCTGAAGCTCGCGCTCCCTCCCCGCGGCCTCCTTCTGCAACATTACGTTCTCGCAGAAGGAGGCCACGGCCCTCCACTTCTCCTCGCTGCCGAGCATGGCGCGCACCACGCCCGGCAGCGAGACATCCCGCCCGACGACGCCGACCAGGACACGGCGCTCCCCCTCCCACGCGGGGCATACCTCCAGGGTATGATCCGCCGTGTCCTGCTCAGCGTCGCAGTGGCAGCAGCGCGCCGTCGGCTCCTTCCCTATCCGGCACAGGTATCTTCCGAAGCTACCATGCCCGGAAAATACCTGTGCCAGCCGGTAGGTGAGGCTGCCATGGCCTCTGTCCAGCCACTCCTTCAGGAGTGGCCGAACAGCCCCGACAGTCCGGTGCCCCGCGGTTGGCAGAGCCAGCCGCTCCTGCCACGCGAGCAACACGGACTGCCGGGCCTGGCGCTTCAAATCGCCCCAAGCAGGTTCCTGCCCGCCCGGGACCGCCCCCACCCCCGCGCGACGGTCGACGCGGTGCCGGTACATCACCGCGTGCGACCGCGCGAGCAGGTCCATGGGCGGCATCCCCGCTAGAACCGTCGCCGCCTCATGTGACACGGTCCGATACCCGCGGACGACCCTGAGCGCCATGCCGCTCTGCACCCGACGCAGCATAGTCATGCTGCGCCGGGAGGCAGCCAGGTCGTCCGCCCAGACGGGGGCCCCGTATAGGGCCACCGACTGGACCATTGCCACATAGAGGCGACGAACTCGGCCCGCCGGGCCCCCCAGGTTGGGCAGGATCCAGCCCAGAGCCGCAACCATCCTTTCCAACCGGGGGACCAGGCAGCGGAAATGCTTCTCGAAACGCCAGTGGCTATCGAGGATCAGCCCCAGATACCTGATCTGGGGCTTCACCTCGATGTCAGCCCCACCCACCCGGATCAGAGGGGGTGGCGGATCCTGCCGAGGTGAATGAAACGCAATCACCTCGGTCTTATGGACCGCCACCGTCATCCCCATACCCCTGATCCGGTCGACGACGCGTTGCGACCCCTCCTCCGCGCGACGCATGGCCGTCCCCCAGTGCGCCCCGACGGCCAGCACCAGTGTGTCATCCGCATAACACACCGTGCTGACGCCGTCGGGGAGGCCGGCCCGCAACACCGAGTCGTACGCGATGTTCCACAGGAGTGGCCCGAGGACCGACCCCTGCGGAACACCGCAGTACACCTCCCTCCGCATATCACCATCCCGGCCCGGATACTCGATCCACCTGCCGCGGAGATAATCCCCGACGACCGCCCTGAGACAAGGGGGGACTCGATGATATTCGAGCCCCCTCCTTATCTCTTCCCAGGGGAGGGTGTTAAAGGCATTGGCAATATCCAAGGATATTGCCAATGCCACCCCTCCCCGGGAGACGGCCGCCTCCGAGAGGGCCCTCACACGACCTATCGCGTCGATAGTCGATCGGCCCCCCCGGAAACCGAACTGGCAGTCGGCCAGACCGGGATCACCCCGCGACAGGTGCTCGACGAGGCGGGCAGCAATCACCCGCTCGAAGAGCTTGCCCACCTCGTCGAGGAGACAAATGGGCCGGTATGCGGAGGGAGACTCCGCGGGCCGACCCTCCTTCCGGAGGAGGACCATCCTCGCCACCTTCCAACTGGGGGGGAATCGCCCGTCCCTCAGGCAGCGGTCGAACAACCGCCTGAGGTCGGCCCCAAGGACGCCCTGGGTCATGACCCAAACCCGGCCGGGCACACCATCCGGACCCGGGGCCGTGTTACGAACCCCGAGCCGTCTGATGGCCGCTGCCAGCTCCTCCTGCGTGACCCCCAGCTCGGCCGTCCACTCCACTGGGACAGCCGCCGCCGCCGGAGGACGCGGTCCCCTCTCCCCAATTGGGAAGAGTGTATTGACCACGTCCTCCAGCAGCCGGGGGTCAAGACCCTCGGTGACGGGGGGCGCCCACGGGCGGAGCTTATTCAGCACCACCTTATATGGGCGCCCCCATGGATCGTCATCAAGGGTCTGGAGGAGCTCCTTCCATGCCCGGGTCTTGGCCCGTTTGATGGCGACCTGCAGAGCAACCCGCGCCACGCGGTATGCTCCATACAGGTCATCAGCTGCCCTCGCTCGCGCCACGCCGTCGCCTGTACGTTGACGACGGCGCGCGCGGGTGTACTGGCGTCGGGCGCGGACAGTCGCGACTCGCAACTCCGCGATCGCGTCCGACCACCAGTATACCGCCCGGCGAGGAGAAGCCCGCCCGACCCGAGGCATCGCCGCGTCGCAAATACCCGCGACCAATGCTCCGAGCCGGGCGACCTCCTCCTCTATGCTCGGCAACTCGGCCGCTCCCTGCGGCCAAGTTGCAGCGAGGGCAGCTGCCATCAGGGCGTCCTTGTCCAGGCGCCGAAGCGCCCAGCGGCGTGGTGGGGCGCCACGCAGGCGGCCGTGTCGGGATGCACTCGCGGCGGCAGAGACCTCCATCCGGATGTACCGGTGATCGGAGAGTGTCTCTGCCCCCGCGACCACGTGCCAACCCGACACCATGCGCACGGCGTTGGGGGTCGCGAATCCAACATCCACGATGGACCCCCCATATCGCCGCACGCATGTGTGCTCAGACCCCCGGTTCAATACCCGGAGGTCGAGCCCCGCCGCCCAATCGCCCAGGATCCCGCCGCGAACGGAGGTCCTGGGGGATCCCCAAGCCACCGACTTGGCATTAAAATCCCCCAGGACCAGCACCGGCCGGGCCGCGTAGCGCTGCACGCATGCCGCGACCTCGGCCAAGTACAGCTCGAACGCAGCGTGACCGCTACGGGGCGAAATGTAGCACCCCACCACAGCGACTCCCCCCCAGTCCACGGCGACGAATCCCCGACCGCGCTCCAACAAGGAGAACGGTGGGGGCCCGTCGCCCCCTCCCCATACCGTCGCCACCAAGCCGTCCGCGTCGCCCACCCAATGAGGGTGATCAGGGACGCGGTACGGCTCGGCGGCGACCGCCAGGCCAACCCCCCACTCCGCGAGGACTTGGGACATCAAGTCCTGTGCCGCGCGGCAGTGGTTGAGGTTGGCCTGGAGGAGGAGGCGGGGCGGCATTAATTAATGGCCGCGCCAGCCTCCTCCCGGCCGTCCGTCCCCGTAGCACCGTCCACCTCCATGGAGGACGATGCCACCGCCCTCGGCACCGGAGCCGGTGCAGCCCGCCTCTTCCTCTCCTTCCGGGAGGGGGGGGAGCACTTCTTGCTCCCCACCCTGTGATCGGCTGGCCTCCCCATGTCCGCACACAGCGGGCAGTGGGGGGCCGCCGAGCACTGGCTCGCACGGTGCTCTTTGGCACCGCAGCGGTAACACTGACCGCTGCGGTCCACCGGCGAGGTGCACCACTGCCTCACGTGCCCCAATTTGAGGCAGCGGTGACACTGGAGCGGGCGCGGCGCGAGGATTTCCACTCGCGCCGAAACCCACCCCACCAACACCCTCCCGGATTCCGCCACCTTACGGGCGGCGGAGAGGGGGCACCGGGCCCACACCGACCCGAGGCCGGAGGGCGACCTGCGGATCTCTCCGATCCGCAGGTCCTCCACAGGACAGTCCCCCGCCCTCGCAAGGGCACGGGACACATCCTGTGCGCTGACCGAGTCGTCCAGCCCACAAACGCGCATCTCCGTGCGCTTCGTGGGCCGGGCGACCCGGACACCTCGCTCGCCCAGCTGCTCCCGGAGCCTCTGGGCGAGACGATCCGCCTTCGCGCCGCCTTCTGCACCGGGGATCTCCAGCAAGAGACCCCCGGTCACGGCCCTCTTCGCCCTCACGGAGGCGATGCCCAGCTCTTCCAGGGAGATATTCTCCCTGGCGAGCCGCATCGCCTCCGCGAGGGTCAGGTCGCCCCCCTGCGCAACGGTCAGCGTCACCGCTGCCGTTTTTGGGGGACGACCTGGTCGTGCCTTCCCGACCTTCGCGGCCTTTACCTTGGCCGCCGGCGGCGGAGGCGGAGGCTGCGGTTGCGAGGCCTTCCTCGCCGCCCGCTTCGCCTTCCGCCCCACCACCTCACTCCACGCCACCCCCCCTTGGGAGGGTGCCGTGGAGGACGCGACCACCGCGACCACGGGTACACCACCCCCCTTGGGGGTCGCGACCCGGGGCCCTGGTGCCGCAACGCTGGGCGGAGCCTTCACTCCGCCCTTCTTTGCCTTCCCCGACTGTACCGGAACAGGTCGGGGAGGCACCGCCTTCCTGCTGACCGCTCTTCCGGCGAGGAGCTCCTCCCGGAAGGCGGCCAGCTTGCCATCAATCATGTCCCCAATCCTCCTCAGAAGATCGTCTTCTGAGGAGGACGGGGACTTCTTCACGGGCGGAGTGCGGGTGGAGGGGCCCGCGGTGCCCCGCCCCACTGCCGCCGCACTCCGCTTATTTACCTCCGCCGAGGGACGCGGCGGTGGAGGAGGAGGGAGGATGGGAGGGAGGGCCGCGCTGTTCCACAGCGCCTCTGCCCTCCTCCTCCCTTGTCGCTCCTCCTCCAACAGGAGCTGCAGACGGGCGTTCCGCCCTCTGAGCTCCCGCGCCGCCTCCCTCATTTCCTCCGCCGCGGCCTTCAGGGCCTCCGCGCCACCGCTTTTCTGCCCCTTAAAGGCGCAGGCAGCGGCGACTTTCTCCACCCGCCTCAGGGACGAGGAGATCCTCTCCGATATCTCCTCGATCACCTCGTCCCTGAGGCAACTCAGCCTCACCGACGGGCTCATCGCCCCGCCCACCTCGACGACGGCCTGCCCCGCCCTCTTCCTCTTAGAGCCTATGAGGCTCCTCGTGGAGGAGAAGGACGAGACTGACGCAGTCTCGTCGTCCTCCTCCACCTTCCACGAAGCCGGGCCAGGCGCTGGAGGCGGCGCGAGCGCCGTCACTCCAGTCCCAACACCGCCTTCGTCCTCCCCCTCTGACATACCCCGTCCCATCCCCGTTTTAATATTGAACTCCATAATATTCCCACGAGCAGGTCGGAAGAAAAGGTCCGCCCGGGCAGAGCCGCCTTACCCGGGTAAGCCTATATACTCCGGGGATTCGGCAGGTTCCCCGGAGGTGGTCGCTTGGGATTGGGCCTTCTCCCCCAACCATGCATCCCATCGCCGCGCACCATAGCTTAGGATTGGAGGGCGATTTTATAGAGTCGCCATACTCGTGGCCCAGGCGGTTAAGCCAAGACCCCCGTTCCTCCTGCCGTCACGTACCATTCACAAAACCAATAGGGAATTGTGAATGGGTCGTTGTGACGACCAACAGGAGGCTTACGGTGTGTGTATGACTCGGGTACCCCGGGTTCGTTAAGCCCGTACTGCAGCTGAAAGGCTGGCAGCCCCTGAGGGATCAGGCTCATACTTTCGCATATTTCTCATACTTGATGGCTAGATCCTGGGCTTTTTCTGGATTGCATCACGTAGTAATGAAGTACAACACTGAAACAGTCAATTAAACCTGGTTTCGATCAATATTTTAGAGAATAATTCATGTTAGGTCTAGGTTAGGTCTGGGATTTGCTCTCATCAGGCTCATTCTTTCGCATATTTCTCATACTTAATGGCTATATCCTGGGCTTTTTCTGGATCGCATCACGTAGTATTGAAGTACAACACTGAAACAGTCAATTAAACCTGGTTTCCATCAATATCTTAGAGGACAACGCAAGTTAGGTCTGGGATAGGTCTGGGATTTGCCCTCATCAGGCTCATACTTTCGCGTTTTTCACATACTTGTTGAACAGATCCTGGGTTTTTTCTGGTTTGGATCACGTAGTAGTGTGGTACCACACTGAAACAGTCCATTAAACCTGGTTTGGATCAATATTTTAGAGGATAACGCATGTTAGGTCTAGGTTAGGTCTGGGATTTTCACTCATCAGACTCATACTTTCGCATTCTTCACATACTTGTTGAACGGATCCTGGGTTTTTTCTGGTTTGGATCACGTAGTAATGTGGGACCATACTGAAACAGTCAATTAAACCTGGTTTCGATCAATATTTTAGAGAATAATTCATGTTAGGTCTAGGTTAGGTCTGGGATTTGCTCTCATCAGGCTCATTCTTTCGCATATTTCTCATACATGTAGAACAGATCCTGGGTTTTTTCTGTTTTGGATCACGTAGTAATGTGGGACCACACTGAAACAATCAATTAAACCTGGTCTTGATAAATATTTTAGAGGATAACGCATGTTAGGTCTGGGTTAGGTCTAGGATTTGCCCTCATCAGGGTCATACTTTCGCAGTTTTAACATACATGTTGACCTGATCAAGGGTTTTTTCTGCTTTGGATCACGTAGTAAAGTGGTGCCACCCTGAAACAGTCCATTAAACCTGGTTTGGATCGATATTTTAGAGGATAACGCAAGTTAGGTCTGGGATAATAATATGGAGTATAAAATTAAAACGGGGATGGGTCGGGGTAAGTCAGAGGGGGAGGAGGAAAGCGGTGTTGGGACTGGAGTGACGGCGCTCGCGCCGCCTGCAGCGCCTGGCACGGCTTCGTGGAGGGTGGAGGGACTGCGTCAGTCTCGTCCTTCTCCTCCACCAGGAGCCTTATAGGCTCCAAGAGAAAGATGACGGGGCAGGCCGTCATTGAAGTGGGCAGGGCGATTAGCCCGGTTGTCCGGATGAGCTGCCTCAGGGACGAGGTGACCGAGGAGATATCGGAGAGGATATCCTCGTCCCTGAGACGAGTGGAGAAAGTGGCCGCTGCCTGCTCTTTTGAGGGGCAGAAGTGCGGCGGGGCAGAGACTCTGAGGGAGGCTGCCCAAATGATGAGGGACGCGGCGCGGGAGCTAAGCGGGCGGAACGCCCGTCTGCAGCTCCTGTTGGAGGAGGAGCGACGTGGGAGGATGAGGGCAGAGGCGCGCTGGAACAGCGCGACCCTCCCTCCTGTCCTCCCTCCTCCTACGCCGCGCCCTCCTGCGGCCGTTAGAAAGCGGAGTGCGGTGGAGGTGGTGCGGGCCTCCACGGGCCCTTCCACACGCACTCCGCCCGCGCAGAGATCCCCGTCCTCCTCAGAGGACGATCTCCTGAGGAAGATAGGGGACATGATTGAGAAGAAGCTGGCCGCCTTCCGGGAGGAGCTCCTCCCCGGAAGAGCGGTCGGTGGGAGGGTGGTGCCACCCCGACCAGTGCCAGCACGGCCGGGGAAGGCGAAGGTGGGGGGAGCGATGGCTCCGCCCACCGTGGCGACTCCGGGGCCTCGGATCGTGACCCCCAAGGGGGGAAGCGTACCCGTGGTCCCGGTTCCCGCATCCTCCGCGGCACCGCCCCAAGGGGGGGTGTCGTGGAGCGAGGTGGTGGGGCGAAGGGCGAGGAGGGCGTCGAGGAAGGCCTCGCAGGCGCTGCCTCCGCCCCCGCCACCCGCGGCCAAAGGAAAGGCCGCGAAGGCGCGACTAAGCCGCTCCCCTAAAACGGCAACGGTAGCGCTGACCGCTGCGCAGGGGGGCGATCTGACCCTCGCGGAGGCGATGCGGCTTGCCAGGGACTATGTGTCCCTGAAGTGCTTGGCATCGCTTCCGTCAGGGCGAAGCGGGCCGTGACTGGGGGTCTCCTGCTGGAGATCCCCGGTCCAGACGGCGGCGTGAAGGCCGATCGACTCGCCCAGAGGCTCCGGGAGCAGCTGGGCGAGCGGGGTGTCCGGGTCGCCCGGCCCACGAAGCGCACGGAGATGCGCGTGTGTGGGCTGGCCGACTCGGCCACCGCGGAGGACGTGGCGCGTGCCCTAGCAAGGGCGGGGGATTGCCCTGAGGGGGATTTGCGGGTCGGGGAGATCCGCAGATCTCCTTCCGGCCTGGGGTCCGTGTGGGCCCGCTGCCCCCTCTCCGTCGCCCATAAATTGGCGGAATCCGGGAGGGTTTTGGTGGGGTGGGTTTCGGCGCGAGTGGAAATCCTCGCGCCGCGCCCACTCCAGTGTCACCGCTGCCTCGAATTGGGGCGTGTGAGGCAGTGGTGCACCTCGTCGGTGGACCGCAGCGGTCAATGTTACCGTTGCGGGGCAAAGGACCACCGCGCGAGCCAGTGCTCGGCGGCCCTCCACTGCCCGCTATGTGCGGACAGGGGGATGCCAGCCGACCACAGAGTGGGGAGCAGGAAGTGCTCTCCCCCCTCCCGGAAGGAGAGGAAGAGGCGGGCCGTTCTGACTCCGGCGCCGCGGGCGGTGGCATCGTCCACCATGGAGGTGGACGGTGCCACGGGGACGGACAGCCGGGAGGAGGCTGGGGCGGTCGGTAATTAATGGCGCCCCGCCTCCTCCTCCAGGCCAACCTCAACCACTGCCGCGCGGCACAGGATATGATGTCCCAAGTCCTCGCGGAGTGGGGGGTTGGCCTGGCTGTCGCCGCCGAGCCGTACCGCGTCCCTGATCACCCTCATTGGGTGGGCGACGCGGACGGCTTGGTGGCGACGGGTCCCCGCCGTTCTCCATGCTAGATCGCGGTCGAGGATTCGTCGCCGTGGTCTGGGGGGGAGTCGCCGTGGTGGGGAGCTACATATCGCCTCGCAGCGGTCACGTCGCGTTCGAGCAGTACCTAGCCGAGGTCGCGGCATGCGTGCAGCGCTGCGCGGCCCGGCCGGTGCTGGTCCTGGGAGACTTCAACGCCAAGTCGGTGGCGTGGGGGTCCCCCAGGACTTCCGTTCGCGGCGGGATCCTGGGCGACTGGGCGGCCGGACTCGACCTTCGGTTACTAAACCGGGGGTCGGAGCACACGTGTGTGCGGCGATATGGGGGGTCTATCGTGGATGTTGGATTCGCGACCCCCAACGCCGTGAGTCGGCCGTCTCCCGGGGAGGGGTGGCGTTGGCGGTATCGCTGGATATTGCCAACGCGTTTAACACCCTTCCCTGGGGGGAGATACGGAGGGGGCTCGAATATCATCGGGTACCCCCGTGTCTCAGGGCAGTCGTTGGGGATTATCTCCGCGGCAGGTGGATCGAGTATCCGGGCCGGAATGGTGATATGCGATGGGAGGTCTACTGCGGGGTTCCGCAGGGGTCGGTCCTTGGGCCACTCCTGTGGAACATCGCGTACGACGCGGTGTTGCGGGCCGACCTCCCCGACGGCATCAGTGCCGTGTGTTACGCAGATGACACACTGGTGCTGGCCGTCGGGGCTCAGTGGGGGAGGGCCAAGCGCCTCGCCGAGGAGGGGGCTCAACGCGTCGTCGACCGGATCAGGGGGATGGGGATGACGGTGGCGGTCCATAAGACCGAGGTGATAGCGTTCCACTCACCTCGGCAGGATCCGCCACCCCCTCTGATCCGGGTGGGTGGGGCTGATATCGAGGTGAAGCCCCGGATAAGGTTATCTGGGGTTGATCCTCGACAGCCACTGGCGCTTCGAGGAGCATTTCCGCTGCCTGGTTCCCCGGTTGGACAGGATGGTCTCGGCTTTAGGCCGGATCCTCCCCAACCTGGGGGGCCCGGCGGGACGAGTTCGCCGCCTCTATGTGGCAATGGTTCAGTCGGTGGCCCTATACGGGGCCCCCGTCTGGGCGGACGACCTGGCGGCCTCCCGGCGCAGCATGACGATGCTGCGTCGGGTGCAGAGGCAGATGGCGCTGAGGGTCGTCCGCGGCTACCGGACCGTGTCGCATGAGGCGGCGACGGTCCTTGCGGGGATGCCGCCCATGGATCTCCTCGCGCGGTCGCACGCGATGATGTATCGTCATCGTGTCGACCGTCGCGCGGGAGTGGGGGCGGTCCCGGGAGAGCAGGAACCTGCTTGGGGCGATTTGAAGCGCCAGGCCCGGCAGTTCGTGGTGCTCGCGTGGCAGGAGCGGTTGGCCCTGCCAACTGCGGGGCACCGGACAGTCGGGGCTGTTCGGCCACTGCTGTGTGAGTGGCTGGACAGAGGCCATGGAAGCCTTACTTACCGGATGGCACAGGTATTTTCCGGGCATGGAAGCTTCGGAAGGTACCTGTGCCGGATAGGGAAGGAGCCGACGGCGCGTTGCTGCCATTGTGACGCCGAGCAGGACACGGCTGATCATACCCTCCAGGTATGCCCAGCGTGGGAGGGGGAGCGCCGTGTCCTGGTCGGCGTCATAGGGCGGGATGTCTCGCTGCCGGGTGTGGTGCGCGCCATGCTCGGCAGCGAGAGGAAGTGGAGGGCCGTGGCCTCCTTCTGCGAGACCGTAATGGTGCAGAAGGAGGCCGCGGGAAGGGAGCGCGAGCTTCAGCGGCGCGCTGAGGCTCGCGCTCGTATGGTGGCGCGAGGGCGTCGCGGGCGGCGGCCTTTGCGCGGCGGATGACCCTGGCTGGGAGGGGGGCCCTGAGGGGAGCCTCCTCACGCCAGGCGGCGATGGGTCGGACCGGGTAGGTTCGGCCCACGGGGAGGCACCCTCGGTGGCCTGGAGCGGCCATGAGCTCCCGGCCGCCGAGGGGTAGAAACGGGGTCGCAGGCGGTTGCGAGTTGGGGCTCGCAGCCCGCCACTAAATGCGGCCCCGGGACGGATCGCGGTGGGATGGAGTGGCCCCGTCCTGCCGCTATGAGACAGAGTGTCTACCGGGTGGACCGTTTGTCCCCCCCCCCCCGGGGATGGGCGCAAAGCGCGGGCACGGGGAGGATACCGGAAGAATGCTTCGAGCGATTCCCGGTATCCTCCCAAATCGTGCGGAAGGGTCACCGTGGGGTTTTTAGTGGGTAGGTCCCGTGCCCGTCATTCTACGGGCGCTGGGAATCCCACACAACCCTCCCGCCTCTCCCCAAAGAGGTAGGAGGGAGTCTTTCGAAGATTTTCCCCAAGACAAAAAAAAAAAAAAAAAAAAAAAAAAAGTTAGGTCTGGGATAGGTCTGGGATTGGCCCTCATCAGGCTCATACATTCGCGTTTTTCACATACTTGTTGAACTGATCCTGGGTTTCTTCTGGTTTGGATCACGTAGTAGTGTGGTACCACACTGAAACAGTCCATTAAACCTGGTTTGGATCAATATTTTAGAGGATAACGCAAGTTAGGTCTGGGATAGGTCTGGGATTTGCCCTCATCAGGCTCATACTTTCGCGTTTTTCACATACTTGATGAACAGATCCTGGGTTTTTTCTGGTTTGGATCACGTAGTAGTGTGGTACCACACAGAAACAGTCCATTAAACCTGGTTGCGATCAATATTTTAGAGGATAACGCATGTTAGGTCTGGGTTAGGTCTAGGATTTGCCCTCATCAGGCTCATTCTTTCGCATATTTCTTATACTTGATGGCTAGATACTAGGCTTTTTCTGGATTGCATCACGTAGTAATGTGGTACCACACTGAAACATTCAATTAAACCTGGTCTTGATAAATATTTTAGAGGATAACGCATGTTAGGTCTGGGATAGGTGTGGGATTTGCCATCATCAGGCTCATACTTTCGCAGTTTTAACATGCATGCTGACCTGATCGAGGGTTTTTTCTGCTTTGGATCACGTAGTAAAGTGGTACCACACTAAAACTGTCAATTAAACCTGGTTTCGATCAATATTTTACAGGATATCGCAAGTGAGGTCTGGGATAGGTCTGATTTGCCCTCATCAGACTCATACTTTCGCACACTTCACATACTCGTTGATCAGATCCTGCGTTATTTTCTGGTTTGGATCACATAGTAATGTGGTACCACACTGAAACATTCAATTAAACCTGGTCTTGATAAATATTTTAGAGGATGACGCATGTTAGGTCTGGGTTAGGTCTAGGATTTGCCCTCATCAGGCTCATACTTTCGCATATTTCTCATACTTCAAGGCTAGATCCTGGGCTATTTCTGAATTGGATCACGTAGTAAAGTGGTACCACACTGAAACATTCAATGAAACCTGGTCTGGATAAATATTTTAGAGGACAACGCATCTTAGGTCTGGGATAGGTCTAAGACTTGCCCTCATCAGGCTCACAGTTTCGCGTTTTTCATATACTTGTTGAACAGATCCTGGGTTTTTTCTGGTTTGGATCACGAAGTAGTGTGGTACCACACTGAAACCGTCCATTAAACCTGGTTTCGCTCAATATTTTAGAGGATAACACATGTTAGGTCTAGGTTAGGTCTGGGGTTTGCTCTCATCAGGCTCATTCTTTCGCATATGTCTCATACTTGATGGCTAGATCCTGGGCTTTTTCTGGATTGCATCACGTAGTAACGTAGTACCACACTGAAACAGTCGATTAAACCAGGTTTCGATCAATATTTTTGAGGATAACGCATGTTAGGTCTAGGTTAGGCCTGGGATTTTCACTCATCAGACGCATACTTTCGCATTCTTCACATACTTGTTGAACGGATCCTGGGTTTTTTCTGGTTTGGATCACGTAGTAATGTGGGTCCACACTGAAACAATCAATTAAACCTGGTCTTGATAAATATTTTAGAGGATAACGCATGTTAGGTCTGGGATAGGTCTGGGATTTGCCCTCATCAGGCTCATATTTTCGCATATTTCTCATTCTTCATGGCTAGATCCTGGGTTATTTTCTGGTTTGGATCACATAGTAATGTGGTACCACACTGAAACAGTCGATTAAACCAGGTTTCGATCAATATTTTTGAGGATAACGCATGTTAGGTCTAGGTAAGGCCTGGGATTTTCACTCATCAGACTCATACATTCGCATTCCTCACATACTTGTTGAACGGATCCTGGGTTTTTTCTGGTTTCTATCACGTAGTAATGTGGTACCACAATGAAGCAGTCCATTAAACCTGGTTTGGATCAATATTTTAGAGGATAACGCATGATAGGTCTGGGATTTGCACTTATCAGACTCATACTTTCGCATTCCTCACATACTTGTTGAACGGATCCTGGGTTTTTTCTGGTTTGTATCACGTAGTAATGTGGTACCACACTGAAGCAGTCCATTAAACCTGGTTTGGTTCAATATTTTAGAGGATAACGCATGTTAGGTCTAAGTTAGCCCTGGGATTTTCACTCATCAGACTCATACTTTCGCATTCTTCTTATACATGTTGAACTGATCCTGGGTTTTTTCTCGTTTGGATCACGTAGTAATGTGGTACCACACTGAAACAGTCGATTAAACCTGGTTTCGATCAATATTTTAGAGGATAACGCATGTTAGGTCTAGGTTAGCCCTGGGATTTTCACTCATCAGACTCATACTTTCGCATTCTTCTCATACTTGCTGAACTGATCCTGGGTTTTTTCAGGTTTGGATCACGTAGTAATGTGGGTCCACACTAAAAAACAATCAATTAAACCTGGTCTTGATAAATATTTTAGAGGATAACGCATGTTAGGTCTAGGATAGGTCTGGGATTTGCCCTCATCAGACTTATTCTTTCGCATATTTCTCATACTTGATGGCTAGATCCCGGGCTTTTTCTGGATTGCATCACGTAGTAATGAAGTACAACACTGAAACAGTCAATTAAACCTGGTTTCGAACAATATTTTAGAGAATAATTCATGTTAGGTCTAGGTTAGGTCTGGGATTTGCTCTCATCAGGTACATTCTTTCGCATATTTCTCATACTTGATGGCTAGATCCTGGGCTGTTTCTGGATTGTATGACGTAGTAATGTGGTACCACACTGAAACAGTCAATTAAACCTGGTTTCGATCAATATTTTAGAGGATAACGCATGTTAGGTCTAGGTTAGCCCTGGGATTTTCACTCATCAGACTCATACTTTCGCATTCTTCTCATACTTGCTGAACTGATCCTGGGTTTTTTCTGGTTTGGATCACGTAGTAATGTGGTACCACACTGAAACAGTCGATTAAACCTGGTTTCGATCAATATCTTAGAGGATAACGCAAGTTAAGTCTGGGATTGGTCTGGGATTTGACCTCATCAGACTCATACTTTCGCACACTTCACATACACGTTGAACAGATCCTGGGTTATTTTCTGGTTTGGATCACATGGTAATGTGGTACCACACTGAAACAGTCGATTAAACCAGGTTCCGATCAATATTTTTGCAGATAACGCATGTTAGGTCTAGGTTAGGCCTGGGATTTTCACTCATCAGACTCATACTTTCGCATTCTTCACATACTTATTGAACGGATCCTGGGTTTTTTCTGGTTTGGATCACATAGTAATGTGGTACCACACTGAAACAGTCGATTAAACCAGGTTTCGATCAATATTTTAGAGAATAACGCATGTTAGGTCTAGCTTAGGTCTGGGATTTGCTCTCATGAGGCTCATTCTTTCGCATATTTCTCATACTTGATGGCTAGATCATGGGCTTTCTCTGGATTGCATCACGTAGTAATGTAGTACCACACTGAAACAGTCAATGAAACCTGGTTTCCATCAATATTTTTGAAGCCATCGCAAGTTAGGTCTAGGTAAGGCCTGAGATTTTCACTGATCAGACTCATAATTTCGCCTTCTTCACATACTTGTTGAACGGATCCTGGGTTTTTTCTGGTTTGGAACACGTAGTAATGTGGTACCACACTTAAACATTCAATTAAACCTGGTCTTGATAAATATTTTAGAGGATAACGCATGTAAGGTCTAGGTTAGCCGTGGGATTTTCACTCATCAGACTCATACTTTCGCATATTTCTCATACTTCATGGCTAGATCCTGGGCTATTTCTGGATTGGATCACGTAGTAAAGTGGTACCACAATGAAACATTCAATGAAACCTGGTCTGGATAAAAATTTTAGAGGATAACGCATGTTAGGTCAAGGTTAGGTCTAAGATTTGCCCCCATCAGGCTCACAGTTTCGCGTTTTTCACATACTTGTTGGACAGATCCTGGGTTTTTTCTGGTTTGTATCACGCAGTACTGTGGTACCACACTGAAACAGTCCATTAAACCTGGTTTGGATCAATATTTTAGAGGATAACGCATGTTAGGTCTAGCTTAGGTCTGGGATTTGCTCTCATCAGGCTCATTCTTTCGCATATTTCTCATACTTGATGGCTAGATCCTGGGCTTTTTCTGGATTGAATCACGTAGTAATGAAGTACAACACTGAAACAGTCAATTAAACCTGGTCTTGATAAATATTTTAGAGGATAACGCATCTTAGGTCTGGGTTAGGTCAAGGATTTGCCCTCTATCAGACACATACTTTCGCATACTTCTCATACTTGTTGAACAGATCCTGGGTTTTTTTCTGGATTGGATCACGTAGTAATGTGGTACCACACTGAAACATTCAATTAAACCTGGTCTTGATAAATATTTTAGAGGATAACGCATGTTAGGTTTGGGTTAGGTCTAGGATTTGCCCCCATCAGGCTCATACTTTCGCATATTTCTCATACTTCATGGCTGGATCCTGGGCTATTTCTGGATTGGATCACGTGGTAATGTGGTACCACACTGAAACAGTCAATTAAACCTGGTTTCCATCAATATTTTAGAGGAAAACGCATGTTAGGTCTAGGTTAGGCATGGGATTTGCCCTCATCAGGGTCATACTTCCGCAGTTTTAACATACATGTTGACCTGATCGAAGGTTTTTTCTGCTTTGGATCACGTAGTGAAGTGGTACCGCACTGAAGCAGACCATTAAACCTGGTTTGGATCAATATTTTAGAGGATAACGCATGTTAGGTTTGGGTTAGGTCTAGGATTTCCACTCATCAGGCTCATACTTTCGCATATTTCTCATACTTCATGGCTAGATCCTGGGCTGTTTCAGGATTGTATCACGTAGTAATGTGGTACCACGCTGAAACAGTCAATTAAAACTGGTTTCGATCAATATTTTAGAGGATAACGCAAGTTTGGTCTGGGATAGGTCTGGGATTTGCCCTCATCAGGCTCATACTTTCGCGTTTTTCACATACTTGTTGAACTGGTCCTCGGTTTTTTCTGGTTTGGATCACGTAGCAATGTGGTACCACACTGAAACAATCAATTAAACCTGATCTTGATAAATATTTTAGAGGATAACGCATGTTAGGTCTGGGTTAGGTCTGGGATTTGCCCTCATCAGGCTCATACTTTCGCATTCTTCACATACTTGTTGAACGGTTCCTGGGTTTTTTCTGGTTTGGATCACGTAATAATGTGGGACCACACTGAAACAATCAATTAAACCTGGTCATGGTCAATATTTTAGAGAATAATTCATGTTATGTCTAGGTTAGGTCTGGGATTTGCTCTCATCAGGCTCATTCTTTCGCATATTTCTCATACATGATGGCTAGATCCTGGGCTTTTTCTGGATTGCATCACGTAGTAATGAAGTACAACACTGAAACAGTCAATTAAACCTGGTCTTGATAAATATTTTAGAGGATAACGCATGTTAGGTCTGGGTTAGGACTAGGATTTGCCCCCATCAGGCTCATACTTTCGCATATTCCTCATACTTCATGGCTGGATCCTGGGCTATTTCTGGTTTGGATCACGTAGTAATGTGGTACCACACTGAAACAGTCAATTAAACCTGGTTTTGATCAATATTTTGGAGAATAATTCATGTCAGGTCTACGTTAGGTCTGAGATTTGCTCTCATCAGGCTCATTCTTTCGCATATTTCTCACACTTGATGGCTAGATCCTGGGCTTTTTCCGGTTTGCATCACGTAGTAATGTGGTACCACGCTGAAACAGTCAATTAAGCCTGATTTCGATGAATATTTTAGAGGATAACGCAAGTTAGGTCTGGGATAGGTCTGGGATTCGCCCTCATCAGGCTCATACCTTCGCATATTTCTCATACTTGATGGCTACATCCTGGGCTTTTTCTGGATTGCATCACGTAGTAATGAAGTACCACACTAAAACTGTCAATTAAACCTGGTTTCGATCAATATTTTACAGGATATCGCAAGTGAGGTCTAGGTTAGGTCTGGGATTTGCTCTCATCTGGCTCATTCTTTCGCATATTTCACATACTTGATGTCTAGATCCTGGGCTTTTTCTGGATTGCATCACGTAGTAATGAAGTACAACACTGAAACAGTCAATTAAACCTGGTTTCCATCAATATCTTAGAGGACAACGCAAGTTAGGTCTGGGATAGGTCTGGGATTTGCCCTCATCAGACTCTTACGTTCGCGTTTTTCACATACTTTGTTGAACGGATCCTGGGTTTTTTCTTGTTTGGATCACGTAGTAATGTGGTACCACACTGAAACATTCAAATAAACCAGGTCTTGACAAATATTTTAGATGATAACGCATGTTAGGTCTAGGTTAGGCCTGGGATTTGCTCTCATCAGACTCATGCTTTCGCATTTTTCACATACTTGTGGAACAAATCCTGGGGTTTTTCTGGTATGGATCACGTAGTAATGTGGTACCACACTGAAACATTCAGTTAAACCTGGTCTTGATAAATATTTTAGAGGATAACGCATGTTAGGTTTGGGTTAGGTCTAGGATTTGCCCACATCTGGTTCATACTTTCGCATATTTCTCATACTTCCTGGGCTGTTTCTGGATTGTATCACGTAGTAATGTGGTACCACGCTGAAACAGTCAATTAAACCTTGTTTCGATCAATATTTTAGAGGATAACGCAAGTTAGGTCTGGGATAGGTCTGGGATTCGCCCTCATCAGGCTCATACTTTCGCACACTTCACAGACTCGTTTAACAGATCCTGGGTTTTTTCTGGTTTGGTTCACGTAGTAATGTGGTACCACACTGAAACATTCAATTAAACCTTGTCTTGATAAATATTTTAGAGGATAACGCATGTTAGGTTTGGGTTAGGTCTAGGATTTGCCCACATCAGGTTCATACTTTCGCATATTTCTCATACTTCCTGGGCTGTTTCTGGATTGCATCACGTAGTAATGAAGTACAACACTGAAACAGTGAATTAAACCTGGTTTCCATCAATATCTTAGAGGACAACGCAAGTTAGGTCTGCGATAGGTCTGGGATTTGCCCTCATCAGACTCATACGTTCGCGTTTTTCACATACTTGTTGAACGGATCCTGGGTTTTTTCTGGTTTGGATCACGTAGTAATGTGGTACCACACTGAAACATTCAAATAAACCAGGTCTTGATAAATATTTTAGATGATAACACATGTTAGGTCTGGGTTAGGTCTAGGATTTGCCCTCATCAGGCTCATACTTTCGCATATTTCTCATACTTCATGGCTAGATCCTGGGCTATTTCTGGATTGGATCACGTAGTAATGTGGTACCACACTGAAACAGTCAAATAAACCTGGTTTCGATCAATATTTTAGAGGACAACGCAAGTTAGGTCTGCGATAGGTCTGGGATTTGCCCTCATCAGACTCATACGTTCGCGTTTTTCACATACTTGTTGAACGGATCCTGGGTTTTTTCTGGTTTGGATCACGTAGTAATGTGGTACCACACTGAAACATTCAAATAAACCAGGTCTTGATAAATATTTTAGATGATAACACATGTTAGGTCTGGGTTAGGTCTAGGATTTGCCCTCATCAGGCTCATACTTTCGCATATTTCTCATACTTCATGGCTAGATCCTGGGCTATTTCTGGATTGGATCACGTAGTAATGTGGTACCACACTGAAACAGTCAAATAAACCTGGTTTCGATCAATATTTTAGAGGACAATGCAAGTTAGGTCTGGGATAGGTCTGGGATTTGCCCACAACAGGGTCATACTTTCGCATTTTTCACATACTTGTTGAACAGATCCTGGGTTTTTTCTGGTTTGGATCGCGCAGTAATGTGGTACCACACTGAAACAGCCCACTAAACCTGGTTTCGATCAATATTTTAGAGGATAACGAAAGTTATGTCTAGGTTAGGCCTGGGATTTGCTCTCATCAGACTCATGCTTTCGCATTCTTCACATACTTGTTGAACGGATCCTGGGCTTTTTCTGGATTGCATCACATATTAATGAAGTACAACACTGAAACAGACAATTAAACCCGGTTTCCATCAATATCTTAGAGGACAACGCAAGTTAGGTCTGGGATAGGTCTGGGATTTGCCCTCATCAGACTCATACTTTCGCATTCTTCACATACTTGTTGAACGGATCCTGGGTTTTTTCTGGTTTGGATCACGTAGTAATGTGGTACCACACTGAAACATTCAAATAAACCTGGTCTTGATAAATATTTTAGAGGATAACGCATGTTAGGGCTAGGTTAGCCCTGGGATTTTCACTCATCAGAATCATTCTTTCGCATTCTTCACATACCTGTTGAACGGATCGAGGGTTTTTTCTGCTTTGGATCACGTAGTAAAGTGGTACCACACTAAAACAGTCCACTAAACCTGGTTTGGATCAATATTTTAGAGGATAATGCATGTTAGGTCTAGGTAAGCCCTGGGATTTTCACTCATCAGACTCATTCTTTCGCATTCTTCACATACCTGTTGAACGTATCCTGGGTTTTTTCTGGTTTGGATCACGTAGTAATGTGGGACCACACCGAAGCAATCAATTAAACCTGGTCTTGATAAATATTTTAGAGGATAACGCATGTTAGGTCTGGGTTAGGTCTAGGATTTGCTCTCGTCAGGCTCATACTTTCGCATATTTCTCGTACTTGATGGCTAGATCCTGGGCTTTTTCTGGATTGCATCACGTAGCAATGAAGTACAACACTGAAACAGTCAATTAAACCTGGTTTCCATCAATATCTTAGAGGACAACGCAAGTTAGGTCTGGGAAAGGTCTGGGATTTGCCCTCATCAGACTCTTACGTTCGCGTTTTTCACATACTTGTTGAACGGATCCTGGGTTTTTTCTGGTTTGGATCACGTAGTAATGTGGTACCACACTGAAACATTCAAATAAACCAGGTCTTGATAAATATTTTAGATGATAACGCATGTTAGGTCTGGGTTAGGTCTAGGATTTGCCCCCATCAGGCTCATACTTTCGCATATTTCTCATACTTCATGGCTAGATCCTGGGCTATTTCTGGTTTGGATCACGTAGTAATGTGGTACCACAATGAAACATTCAAATAAACCAGGTCTTGATAAATATTTTAGAGGACAATGCAAGTTAGGTCTGGGATAGGTCTGGGATTTGCCCACATCAGGGTCATACTTTCGCATTTTTCACATACTTGTTGAACAGATCCTGGGTTTTTTCTGGTTTGGATCGCGGAGTAATGTGGTACCACACTGAAACAGCCCACTAAACCTGGTTCGGATCAATATTTTAGAGGATAACGAAAGTAATGTCTAGGTTAGGCCTGGGATTTGCTCTCATCAGACTCATGCTTTCGCATTTTTCACATACTTGCTGAACAGATCCTGGGTTTTTTCTGGTATGGATCACGCAGTAATGTGGTACCACCCTGAAACGTTCAGTTAAACCTGGTCTTGATAAATATTTTTGAGGATAACGCATGTTAGGTCTGGGTTAGGTCTAGGATTTGCCCTCATCAGGCTCATACTTTCGCACATTTCTTATACTTCATGGATAGATCCTGGGCTATTTTCTGGTTTCGATCACATAGTAATGTGGTACCACACTGAAACAGTCGATTAAACCAGGTTTCGATCAATATTCTTGAGGATAACGCATGTTAGGTCTAGGTAAGGCCTGGGATTTTCACTCATCAGACTCATTCTTTCGCATTCTTCACATACCTGTTGAACGGATCCTGGGTTTTTTCTGGTTTGGATCACGTAGTAATGTGGGACCACACTGAAACAATCAATTAAACCAGGTCTTGATAAATATTTTAGAGGACAATGCAAGTTAGGTCTAGGATAGGTCTGGGATTTGCCCTCATCAGACTCATTCTTTCGCATATTTCTCATACTTGATGGCTAGATCCCGGGCTTTTTCTGGATTGCATCACGTAGTAATGAAGTACAACACTGAAACAGTCAATTAAACCTGGTTTCGAACAATATTTTAGAGAATAATTCATGTTAGGTCTAGGTTAGGTCTGGGATTTGCTCTCATCAGGTACATTCTTTCGCATATTTCTCATACTTGATGGCTAGATCCTGGGCTGTTTCTGGATTGTATGACGTAGTAATGTGGTACCACACTGAAACAGTCAATTAAACCTGGTTTCGATCAATATTTTAGAGGATAACGCATGTTAGGTCTAGGTTAGCCCTGGGATTTTCACTCATCAGACTCATACTTTCGCATTCTTCTCATACTTGCTGAACTGATCCTGGGTTTTTTCTGGTTTGGATCACGTAGTAATGTGGTACCACACTGAAACAGTCGATTAAACCTGGTTTCGATCAATATCTTAGAGGATAACGCAAGTTAAGTCTGGGATTGGTCTGGGATTTGACCTCATCAGACTCATACTTTCGCACACTTCACATACACGTTGAACAGATCCTGGGTTATTTTCTCGTTTGGATCACATGGTAATGTGGTACCACACTGAAACAGTCGATTAAACCAGGTTCCGATCAATATTTTTGCAGATAACGCATGTTAGGTCTAGGTTAGGCCTGGGATTTTCACTCATCAGACTCATACTTTCGCATTCTTCACATACTTATTGAACGGATCCTGGGTTTTTTCTGGTTTGGATCACATAGTAATGTGGTACCACACTGAAACAGTCGATTAAACCAGGTTTCGATCAATATTTTAGAGAATAACGCATGTTAGGTCTAGCTTAGGTCTGGGATTTGCTCTCATGAGGCTCATTCTTTCGCATATTTCTCATACTTGATGGCTAGATCATGGGCTTTCTCTGGATTGCATCACGTAGTAATGTAGTACCACACTGAAACAGTCAATGAAACCTGGTTTCCATCAATATTTTTGAAGCCATCGCAAGTTAGGTCTAGGTAAGGCCTGAGATTTTCACTGATCAGACTCATAATTTCGCCTTCTTCACATACTTGTTGAACGGATCCTGGGTTTTTTCTGGTTTGGAACACGTAGTAATGTGGTACCACACTGAAACATTCAATTAAACCTGGTCTTGATAAATATTTTAGAGGATAACGCATGTAAGGTCTAGGTTAGCCGTGGGATTTTCACTCATCAGACTCATACTTTCGCATATTTCTCATACTTCATGGCTAGATCCTGGGCTATTTCTGGATTGGATCACGTAGTAAAGTGGTACCACAATGAAACATTCAATGAAACCTGGTCTGGATAAAAATTTTAGAGGATAACGCATGTTAGGTCAAGGTTAGGTCTAAGATTTGCCCCCATCAGGCTCACAGTTTCGCGTTTTTCACATACTTGTTGGACAGATCCTGGGTTTTTTCTGGTTTGTATCACGCAGTACTGTGGTACCACACTGAAACAGTCCATTAAACCTGGTTTGGATCAATATTTTAGAGGATAACGCATGTTAGGTCTAGCTTAGGTCTGGGATTTGCTCTCATCAGGCTCATTCTTTCGCATATTTCTCATACTTGATGGCTAGATCCTGGGCTTTTTCTGGATTGAATCACGTAGTAATGAAGTACAACACTGAAACAGTCAATTAAACCTGGTCTTGATAAATATTTTAGAGGATAACGCATCTTAGGTCTGGGTTAGGTCAAGGATTTGCCCTCTATCAGACACATACTTTCGCATACTTCTCATACTTGTTGAACAGATCCTGGGTTTTTTTCTGGATTGGATCACGTAGTAATGTGGTACCACACTGAAACATTCAATTAAACCTGGTCTTGATAAATATTTTAGAGGATAACGCATGTTAGGTTTGGGTTAGGTCTAGGATTTGCCCCCATCAGGCTCATACTTTCGCATATTTCTCATACTTCATGGCTGGATCCTGGGCTATTTCTGGATTGGATCACGTGGTAATGTGGTACCACACTGAAACAGTCAATTAAACCTGGTTTCCATCAATATTTTAGAGGAAAACGCATGTTAGGTCTAGGTTAGGCCTGGGATTTGCCCTCATCAGGGTCATACTTCCGCAGTTTTAACATACATGTTGACCTGATCGAAGGTTTTTTCTGCTTTGGATCACGTAGTGAAGTGGTACCGCACTGAAGCAGACCATTAAACCTGGTTTGGATCAATATTTTAGAGGATAACGCATGTTAGGTTTGGGTTAGGTCTAGGATTTCCACTCATCAGGCTCATACTTTCGCATATTTCTCATACTTCATGGCTAGATCCTGGGCTGTTTCAGGATTGTATCACGTAGTAATGTGGTACCACGCTGAAACAGTCAATTAAAACTGGTTTCGATCAATATTTTAGAGGATAACGCAAGTTTGGTCTGGGATAGGTCTGGGATTTGCCCTCATCAGGCTCATACTTTCGCGTTTTTCACATACTTGTTGAACTGGTCCTCGGTTTTTTCTGGTTTGGATCACGTAGCAATGTGGTACCACACTGAAACAATCAATTAAACCTGATCTTGATAAATATTTTAGAGGATAACGCATGTTAGGTCTGGGTTAGGTCTGGGATTTGCCCTCATCAGGCTCATACTTTCGCATTCTTCACATACTTGTTGAACGGTTCCTGGGTTTTTTCTGGTTTGGATCACGTAATAATGTGGGACCACACTGAAACAATCAATTAAACCTGGTCATGGTCAATATTTTAGAGAATAATTCATGTTATGTCTAGGTTAGGTCTGGGATTTGCTCTCATCAGGCTCATTCTTTCGCATATTTCTCATACATGATGGCTAGATCCTGGGCTTTTTCTGGATTGCATCACGTAGTAATGAAGTACAACACTGAAACAGTCAATTAAACCTGGTCTTGATAAATATTTTAGAGGATAACGCATGTTAGGTCTGGGTTAGGACTAGGATTTGCCCCCATCAGGCTCATACTTTCGCATATTCCTCATACTTCATGGCTGGATCCTGGGCTATTTCTGGTTTGGATCACGTAGTAATGTGGTACCACACTGAAACAGTCAATTAAACCTGGTTTTGATCAATATTTTGGAGAATAATTCATGTCAGGTCTACGTTAGGTCTGGGATTTGCTCTCATCAGGCTCATTCTTTCGCATATTTCTCACACTTGATGGCTAGATCCTGGGCTTTTTCCGGTTTGCATCACGTAGTAATGTGGTACCACGTTGAAACAGTCAATTAAGCCTGATTTCGATGAATATTTTAGAGGATAACGCAAGTTAGGTCTGGGATAGGTCTGGGATTCGCCCTCATCAGGCTCATACCTTCGCATATTTCTCATACTTGATGGCTACATCCTGGGCTTTTTCTGGATTGCATCACGTAGTAATGAAGTACCACACTAAAACTGTCAATTAAACCTGGTTTCGATCAATATTTTACAGGATATCGCAAGTGAGGTCTAGGTTAGGTCTGGGATTTGCT
The DNA here is from genome assembly GCF_051014445.1 of Colletes latitarsis. Taxonomy (NCBI): domain Eukaryota; kingdom Metazoa; phylum Arthropoda; class Insecta; order Hymenoptera; family Colletidae; genus Colletes; species Colletes latitarsis. Next base: position 23,003,759 of record NW_027488365.1, on the reverse strand, counting down.
CTCATCTGGCTCATTCTTTCGCATATTTCACATACTTGATGTCTAGATCCTGGGCTTTTTCTGGATTGCATCACGTAGTAATGAAGTACAACACTGAAACAGTCAATTAAACCTGGTTTCTATCAATATCTTAGAGGACAACGCAAGTTAGGTCTGGGATAGGTCTGGGATTTGCCCTCATCAGACTCTTACGTTCGCGTTTTTCACATACTTTGTTGAACGGATCCTGGGTTTTTTCTTGTTTGGATCACGTAGTAATGTGGTACCACACTGAAACATTCAAATAAACCAGGTCTTGACAAATATTTTAGATGATAACGCATGTTAGGTCTAGGTTAGGCCTGGGATTTGCTCTCATCAGACTCATGCTTTCGCATTTTTCACATACTTGTGGAACAAATCCTGGGGTTTTTCTGGTATGGATCACGTAGTAATGTGGTACCACACTGAAACATTCAGTTAAACCTGGTCTTGATAAATATTTTAGAGGATAACGCATGTTAGGTTTGGGTTAGGTCTAGGATTTGCCCACATCTGGTTCATACTTTCGCATATTTCTCATACTTCCTGGGCTGTTTCTGGATTGTATCACGTAGTAATGTGGTACCACGCTGAAACAGTCAATTAAACCTTGTTTCGATCAATATTTTAGAGGATAACGCAAGTTAGGTCTGGGATAGGTCTGGGATTCGCCCTCATCAGGCTCATACTTTCGCACACTTCACAGACTCGTTTAACAGATCCTGGGTTTTTTCTGGTTTGGTTCACGTAGTAATGTGGTACCACACTGAAACATTCAATTAAACCTTGTCTTGATAAATATTTTAGAGGATAACGCATGTTAGGTTTGGGTTAGGTCTAGGATTTGCCCACATCAGGTTCATACTTTCGCATATTTCTCATACTTCCTGGGCTGTTTCTGGATTGCATCACGTAGTAATGAAGTACAACACTGAAACAGTGAATTAAACCTGGTTTCCATCAATATCTTAGAGGACAACGCAAGTTAGGTCTGCGATAGGTCTGGGATTTGCCCTCATCAGACTCATACGTTCGCGTTTTTCACATACTTGTTGAACGGATCCTGGGTTTTTTCTGGTTTGGATCACGTAGTAATGTGGTACCACACTGAAACATTCAAATAAACCAGGTCTTGATAAATATTTTAGATGATAACACATGTTAGGTCTGGGTTAGGTCTAGGATTTGCCCTCATCAGGCTCATACTTTCGCATATTTCTCATACTTCATGGCTAGATCCTGGGCTATTTCTGGATTGGATCACGTAGTAATGTGGTACCACACTGAAACAGTCAAATAAACCTGGTTTCGATCAATATTTTAGAGGACAACGCAAGTTAGGTCTGCGATAGGTCTGGGATTTGCCCTCATCAGACTCATACGTTCGCGTTTTTCACATACTTGTTGAACGGATCCTGGGTTTTTTCTGGTTTGGATCACGTAGTAATGTGGTACCACACTGAAACATTCAAATAAACCAGGTCTTGATAAATATTTTAGATGATAACACATGTTAGGTCTGGGTTAGGTCTAGGATTTGCCCTCATCAGGCTCATACTTTCGCATATTTCTCATACTTCATGGCTAGATCCTGGGCTATTTCTGGATTGGATCACGTAGTAATGTGGTACCACACTGAAACAGTCAAATAAACCTGGTTTCGATCAATATTTTAGAGGACAATGCAAGTTAGGTCTGGGATAGGTCTGGGATTTGCCCACAACAGGGTCATACTTTCGCATTTTTCACATACTTGTTGAACAGATCCTGGGTTTTTTCTGGTTTGGATCGCGCAGTAATGTGGTACCACACTGAAACAGCCCACTAAACCTGGTTTCGATCAATATTTTAGAGGATAACGAAAGTTATGTCTAGGTTAGGCCTGGGATTTGCTCTCATCAGACTCATGCTTTCGCATTCTTCACATACTTGTTGAACGGATCCTGGGCTTTTTCTGGATTGCATCACATATTAATGAAGTACAACACTGAAACAGACAATTAAACCCGGTTTCCATCAATATCTTAGAGGACAACGCAAGTTAGGTCTGGGATAGGTCTGGGATTTGCCCTCATCAGACTCATACTTTCGCATTCTTCACATACTTGTTGAACGGATCCTGGGCTATTTCTGGATTGGATCACGTAGTAATGTGGTACCACACTGAAACAGTCAAATAAACCTGGTTTCGATCAATATTTTAGAGGACAATGCAAGTTAGGTCTGGGATAGGTCTGGGATTTGCCCACAACAGGGTCATACTTTCGCATTCTTCACATACCTGTTGAACGGATCGAGGGTTTTTTCTGCTTTGGATCACGTAGTAAAGTGGTACCACACTAAAACAGTCCACTAAACCTGGTTTGGATCAATATTTTAGAGGATAATGCATGTTAGGTCTAGGTAAGCCCTGGGATTTTCACTCATCAGACTCATTCTTTCGCATTCTTCACATACCTGTTGAACGTATCCTGGGTTTTTTCTGGTTTGGATCACGTAGTAATGTGGGACCACACCGAAGCAATCAATTAAACCTGGTCTTGATAAATATTTTAGAGGATAACGCATGTTAGGTCTGGGTTAGGTCTAGGATTTGCTCTCGTCAGGCTCATACTTTCGCATATTTCTCGTGCTTGATGGCTAGATCCTGGGCTTTTTCTGGATTGCATCACGTAGCAATGAAGTACAACACTGAAACAGTCAATTAAACCTGGTTTCCATCAATATCTTAGAGGACAACGCAAGTTAGGTCTGGGAAAGGTCTGGGATTTGCCCTCATCAGACTCTTACGTTCGCGTTTTTCACATACTTGTTGAACGGATCCTGGGTTTTTTCTGGTTTGGATCACGTAGTAATGTGGTACCACACTGAAACATTCAAATAAACCAGGTCTTGATAAATATTTTAGATGATAACGCATGTTAGGTCTGGGTTAGGTCTAGGATTTGCCCCCATCAGGCTCATACTTTCGCATATTTCTCATACTTCATGGCTAGATCCTGGGCTATTTCTGGTTTGTATCACGTAGTAATGTGGTACCACAATGAAACATTCAAATAAACCAGGTCTTGATAAATATTTTAGAGGACAATGCAAGTTAGGTCTGGGATAGGTCTGGGATTTGCCCACATCAGGGTCATACTTTCGCATTTTTCACATACTTGTTGAACAGATCCTGGGTTTTTTCTGGTTTGGATCGCGGAGTAATGTGGTACCACACTGAAACAGCCCACTAAACCTGGTTCGGATCAATATTTTAGAGGATAACGAAAGTAATGTCTAGGTTAGGCCTGGGATTTGCTCTCATCAGACTCATGCTTTCGCATTTTTCACATACTTGTTGAACAGATCCTGGGTTTTTTCTGGTATGGATCACGCAGTAATGTGGTACCACCCTGAAACGTTCAGTTAAACCTGGTCTTGATAAATATTTTTGAGGATAACGCATGTTAGGTCTGGGTTAGGTCTAGGATTTGCCCTCATCAGGCTCATACTTTCGCACATTTCTTATACTTCATGGATAGATCCTGGGCTATTTTCTGGTTTCGATCACATAGTAATGTGGTACCACACTGAAACAGTCGATTAAACCAGGTTTCGATCAATATTCTTGAGGATAACGCATGTTAGGTCTAGGTAAGGCCTGGGATTTTCACTCATCAGACTCATTCTTTCGCATTCTTCACATACCTGTTGAACGGATCCTGGGTTTTTTCTGGTTTGGATCACGTAGTAATGTGGGACCACACTGAAACAATCAATTAAACCTGGTCTTGATAAATATTTTAGGGGATAACGCATGTTAGGTCTGGGTTAGGTCTAGGATTTGCTCTCGTCAGGCTCATACTTTCGCATATTTCTCATACTTGATGGCTAGATCCTGGGCTCTTTCTGGATTGCATCACGTAGTAATGAAGTACAACACTGAAACAGTCAATTAAACCTGGTTTCCATCAATATTTTAGAGGATAACGCAAGTTAGGTACTAGGATAGGCCTGGGATTTGCCCTCATCAGGGTCATACTTTCGCAGTTTTAACATGCATGTTGACCTGATCGAGGGTTTTTTCTGCTTTGGATCACGTAATAAAGTGGTGCCGCAACTAAAACAGTCAATTAAACCTGGTTTCAACCATTATTTTAGAGGATAACGCAAGTCAGGTCTGGGATAGGTCTGGGATTAGCCCTCATCAGACTCATACTTTCGCACACTTCACATACTCGTTGACAAGATCCTGGGTTTTTTTCTGGTTTGGATCACGTAGTAATGTGGTACCACACTGAAACAGTCGATTGAACCTGGTTTCGATTAATATTTTAGAGAATAATTCATGTTAGGTCTAGGTAAGGTCTGGGATTTGCTCTCATCAGGCTCATTCTTTCGCATATTTCTCATACTTGATGTCTAGATCCTGGGCTTTTTCTGGATTGCATCACGTAGTAATGAAGTACAACACTGAAACAGTCAATTAAACCTAGTTTCCATCAATATTTTACACGACAACGCATGTTAGGTCTAGGTTAGGCCTGGGATTTGCCCTCATCAGGGTCATACTTTCGCAGTTTTAACATACATGTTGACCTGATCGAGGGTTTTTTCCGCTTTGGATAACGTAGTAAAGTGGTACCACACTGAAGCAGTCCATTAAACCCGGTTTGGATCAATATTTTAGAGGATAACGCATGTTAGGTTTGGGTTAGGTCTAGGATTTGCCCTCATCAGGCTCATACTTTCGCATATTTCTCATACTTCATGGCTAGATCCTGGGCTTTTGCTGGATTGCATCACGTAGTAATGAAGTACAACACTGAAACAGTCAATTAAACCTGGTTTCCATCAATATTTTAGAGGATAACGCATGTTAGGTTTGGGTTAGGTCTAGGATTTGCCCTCATCAGGCTCATACTTTCGCATATTTCTCATACTTCATGGCTAGATCCTGGGCTTTTTCTGGATTGTATCACGTAGTAATGTGGTACCACGCTGAAACAGTCAATTAAACCTGGTTTCGATCAATATTTTAGAGGATAACGCAAGTTAGGTCTGGGGTAGGTCTGGGATTCGCCCTCATCAGGCTCATACTTTCGCATTCTTCACATACTTGTTGAACGGATCCTGGGCTTTTTCTGGATTGCATCACGTAGTAATGAAGTACAACACTGAAACAGTCAATTAAACCTGGTCTTGATAAATATTTTAGAGGATAACGCAAGTTAGGCCTGGGATAGGTCTAGGATTTGCTCTCGTCAGGCTCATACTTTCGCATATTTCTCATACTTGTTGAACAGATCCTGGGTTTTTTCTGGATTGGATCACGTAGTAATGTGGTACCACACTGAAACAGTCAATTAAACCTGGTTTCCTTCAATATTTTAGAGGATAACGCAAGTTTGGCCTGGGATAGGTCTAGGATTTGCCCACATCAGGCTCATGCTTTCGCATATTTCACATACTTCATGGCTAGATCCTGGGCTGTTTCTGGATTGTATCACGTAGTAATGTGGTACCACGCTGAAACAGTCAATTAAACCTGGTGTGGATAAATATTTTAGAGGATAACGCATCTTAGGTCTGTGTTAGGTCTAAGATTTGCCCTCCTCAGGCTCACAGTTTCGCGTTTTTCGCATACTTGTTGAACAGATCCTGGGCTTTTTCTGGATTGCATCACGTAGTATTGTGGTACCACACTGAAACAGTCGATTAAACCAAGTTTCGATCAATATTTTTGAGGATAACGCACGTTAGGTCTAGGTTAAGCCTGGGATTTTCACTCTTCAGACACATACTTTCGCATTCTTCACATACTTGTTGAACGGATCTTGGGTTTTTTCTGGTGTGGATCACGTAGTAATGTGGCACCACACTGATACAATCAATTAAACCTGGTCTTGATAAATATTTTAGAGGCTAACGCATGTTAGGTCTGGGTTAGGTCTAGGATTTGCCCTCATCAGGCTCATACTTTCGCATATTTCTCATACTTCATGGCTGGATCCTGGACTATTACTGGTTTGGATCACGTAGTAATGTGGTACCACACTGAAACAGTCAATTAAACCTGGTTTCGATCAATATTTTAGAGAATAATTCATGTTAGGTCTGGGTTAGGTCTGGGATTTGCTCTCATCAGGCTCATTCTTTCGCATATTTCTCATACTTGATGGCTAGATCCTGGGCTTTTTCTGGATTGCATCACGTAGTAATGAAGTACAACACTGAAACAGTCAATTAAACCTGGTTTCGATAAATATTTTAGAGAACAATTCATGTTAGGTCTAGGAAAGGCCTGGGTTTTGCCCACATCAGGGTCATACTTTCGCAGTTCTAACATACATGTTGACCTGATCGAGGGTTTTTTCTGCTTTGGATCACGTAGTAAAGTGGTACCACACTGAAACAGTCCACTAAACCTGGTTTGGATCAATATTTTAGAGGATAATGCATGTTAGGTCTAGGTTAGCCCTGAGATTTTCACTCATCAGACACATTCTTTCGCATTCTTCACATACCTGTTGAACGGATCCTGGGTTTTTTCTGGTTTGGATCACGTAGTAATGTGGGACCACACTGAAGCAATCAATTAAACCTGGTCTTGATAAATATTTTAGAGGATAACGCATGTTAGATCTCGGTTAGGTCTAGGATTTGCTCTCGTCAGGCTCATACTTTCGCATATTTCTCCTACTTGTTGAACAGATCCTGGGTTTTTTCTGGATTGGATCACGTAGTAATGTGGTACCACACTGAAACAGTCAATTAAACCTGGTTTCCATCAATATCTTAGAGGACAACGCAAGTTAGGTCTGGGATAGGTCTGGGATTCGCCCTCATCAGGCTCATACTTTCGCACGCTTCACAGACTCGCTTAACAGATCCTGGGTTTTTTCTGGTTTGGTTCACGTAGTAATGTGGTACCACACTGAAACATTCAGTTAAACCTGGTCTTGATAAATATTTTTGAGGATAACGCATGTTAGGTCTGGGTTAGGTCTAGGATTTGCCCTCATCAGGCTCATACTTTCGCACACTTCGCGTACTCGTTTAACAGATCCTGGGTTTTTTCTGGTTTGGTTCATATAGAAATGTGGTACCACACTGAAACATTCAATTAAACCTGGTCTTGATAAATATTTTAGAGGATAACGCATGTTAGGTTTGGGTTAGGTCTAGGAATTGCCCACATCAGGCTCATACTTTCGCATATTTCTCATACTTCATGGCTAGATCCTGGGCTGTTTCTGGAATGTATCACGTAGTAATGTGGTACCACGCTGAAACAGTCAATTAAACCTTGTTTCGATCAATATTTTAGAGGATAACGCAAGTTAGGTCTGGGATATGTCTGGGATTCGCCCTCATCAGGCTCATACTTTCGCAAACTTCGCGTACTCGTTTAACAGATCCTGGGTTTTTTCTGGTTTGGTTCATATAGAAATGTGGTACCACACTGAAACATTCAATTAAACCTGGTCTTGATAAATATTTTAGAGGATAACGCATGTTAGGTTTGGGATAGGTCTATGATTTGCCCTCATCAGGCTCATTCTTTCGCATATTTCTCATACTTGATGGCTAGATCCTGGGCATTTTCTGGATTGCATCACGTAGTATTGTGGTACCACACTGAAACAGTCGATTAAACCAGGCTTCAATCAATATTTTTGAGGATAACGCATGTTAGGTCTAGGTTAGGCCTGGCATTTTCACTCATCAGACTCATACTTTCGCATTCTTCACATACTTGTTGAACGGATCTTGGGTTTTTTTGTGGTGTGGATCGCGTAGTAATGTGGTACCACACTGATACAATCAATTAAACCTGGTCTTGATAAATATTTTAGAGGATAACGCAAGTTAGGACTGGGATAGGTCTGGGATTCGCCCTCATCAGGCTCATACTTTCGCACACTTCACAGACTCGTTTAACAGATCCTGGGTTTTTTCTGGTTTGGTTCACGTAGTAATGTGGTACCACACTGAAACAGTCGATTAAACCAGGGTTCGATCAATATTCCTGAGGATAACGCATGTTAGGTCTAGGTAAGGCCTGGGATTTTCACTCATCAGACTCATTCTTTCGCATTCTTCACATACCTGTTGAACGGATCCTGGGTTTTTTCTGGTTTGGATCACGTAGTAATGTGGGACCACACTGAAGCAATCAATTAAACCTGGTCTTGATAAATATTTTTGAGGATAACGCATGTTAGGTCTGGGTTAGGTCTAGGATTTGCCCTCATCACGCTCATACTTTCGCATATTTCTCATACTTCATGGCTAGATCCTGGGCTATTTCTGGATTGGATCACGTAGTAATGTGGTACCACACTGAAACAGCCCACTAAACCTGGTTCCGATCAATATTTTAGAGGATAACGAAAGTTATGTCTAGGTCAGGCCTGGGATTTGCTCTCATCAGACTCATGCTTTCGCATTTTTCACATACTTGTGGAACAAATCCTGGGGGGTTCTGGTATGGATCACGTAGTAATGTGGTACCACAATGAAACATTCAGTTAAACCTGGGCTTGATAAATATTTTTGAGGATAACGCATGTTAGGTCTGGGTAAGGTCTAGGATTTGCCCTCATCAGGATCATACTTTCGCATATTTCTTATACTTCATGGATAGATCCTGGGCTATTTTCTGGTTTGGATCACATAGTAATGTGGTACCACACTGAGACAGTCGATTAAAACAGGTTTCGATCAATATTCACGAGGATAACGCATGTTAGGTCTAGGTAAGGCCTGGGATTTTCACTCATCAGACACATTCTTTCGCATTCTTCACATACCTGTTGAACGGATCCTGGGTTTTTTCTGGTTTGGATCACGTAGTAATGTGGGACTACACTGAAGCAATCAATTAAACCTGGTCTTGATAAATATTTTTGAGGATAACGCATGTTAGGTCTGGGTTAGGTCTAGGATTTGCCCTCATCACGCTCATACTTTCGCATATTTCTCATACTTCATGGCTAGATCCTGGGCTATTTCTGGATTGGATCACGTAGTAATGTGGTACCACACTGAAACAGCCCACTAAACCTGGTTCCGATCAATATTTTAGAGGATAACGAAAGTTATGTCTCGGTTAGGCCTGGGATTTGCTCTCATCAGACTCATGCTTTCGCATTTTTCACGTACTTGTGGAACAAATCCTGGGTTTTTTCTGGTAAGGATCACGTAGTAATGTGGTACCACACTGAAACATTCAGTTAAACCTGGTCTTGATAAATATTTTAGAGGATAACGCATGTTAGGTTTGGGTTAGGTCTAGGATTTGCCCACATCAGGTTCATACTTTCGCATATTTCTCAAACTTCCTGGGCTGTTTCTGGATTGTATCACGTAGTATTGTGGTACCACGCTGAAACAGTCAATTAAACCTGGTTTCGATCAATATTTTAGAGGATATCGCAAGTTAGGTCTGGGATAGGTCTGGGATTCGCCCTCATCAGGCTCATACTTTCGCACGCTTCACAGACTCGCTTAACAGATCCTGGGTTTTTTCTGGTTTGGTTCACGTAGTAATGTGGTACCACACTGAAACATTCAGTTAAACCTGGTCTTGATAAATATTTTTGAGGATAACGCATGTTAGGTCTGGGTTAGGTCTAGGATTTGCCCTCATCAGGCTCATACTTTCGCACACTTCGCGTACTCGTTTAACAGATCCTGGGTTTTTTCTGGTTTGGTTCATATAGAAATGTGGTACCACACTGAAACATTCAATTAAACCTGGTCTTGATAAATATTTTAGAGGATAACGCATGTTAGGTTTGGGTTAGGTCTAGGAATTGCCCACATCAGGCTCATACTTTCGCATATTTCTCATACTTCATGGCTAGATCCTGGGCTGTTTCTGGAATGTATCACGTAGTAATGTGGTACCACGCTGAAACAGTCAATTAAACCTTGTTTCGATCAATATTTTAGAGGATAACGCAAGTTAGGTCTGGGATATGTCTGGGATTCGCCCTCATCAGGCTCATACTTTCGCAAACTTCGCGTACTCGTTTAACAGATCCTGGGTTTTTTCTGGTTTGGTTCATATAGAAATGTGGTACCACACTGAAACATTCAATTAAACCTGGTCTTGATAAATATTTTAGAGGATAACGCATGTTAGGTTTGGGATAGGTCTATGATTTGCCCTCATCAGGCTCATTCTTTCGCATATTTCTCATACTTGATGGCTAGATCCTGGGCATTTTCTGGATTGCATCACGTAGTATTGTGGTACCACACTGAAACAGTCGATTAAACCAGGCTTCAATCAATATTTTTGAGGATAACGCATGTTAGGTCTAGGTTAGGCCTGGCATTTTCACTCATCAGACTCATACTTTCGCATTCTTCACATACTTGTTGAACGGATCTTGGGTTTTTTTGTGGTGTGGATCGCGTAGTAATGTGGTACCACACTGATACAATCAATTAAACCTGGTCTTGATAAATATTTTAGAGGATAACGCAAGTTAGGACTGGGATAGGTCTGGGATTCGCCCTCATCAGGCTCATACTTTCGCACACTTCACAGACTCGTTTAACAGATCCTGGGTTTTTTCTGGTTTGGTTCACGTAGTAATGTGGTACCACACTGAAACAGTCGATTAAACCAGGGTTCGATCAATATTCTTGAGGATAACGCATGTTAGGTCTAGGTAAGGCCTGGGATTTTCACTCATCAGACTCATTCTTTCGCATTCTTCACATACCTGTTGAACGGATCCTGGGTTTTTTCTGGTTTGGATCACGTAGTAATGTGGGACCACACTGAAGCAATCAATTAAACCTGGTCTTGATAAATATTTTTGAGGATAACGCATGTTAGGTCTGGGTTAGGTCTAGGATTTGCCCTCATCACGCTCATACTATCGCATATTTCTCATACTTCATGGCTAGATCCTGGGCTATTTCTGGATTGGATCACGTAGTAATGTGGTACCACACTGAAACAGCCCACTAAACCTGGTTCCGATCAATATTTTAGAGGATAACGAAAGTTATGTCTAGGTCAGGCCTGGGATTTGCTCTCATCAGACTCATGCTTTCGCATTTTTCACATACTTGTGGAACAAATCCTGGGGGGTTCTGGTATGGATCACGTAGTAATGTGGTACCACAATGAAACATTCAGTTAAACCTGGGCTTGATAAATATTTTTGAGGATAACGCATGTTAGGTCTGGGTAAGGTCTAGGATTTGCCCTCATCAGGATCATACTTTCGCATATTTCTTATACTTCATGGATAGATCCTGGGCTATTTTCTGGTTTGGATCACATAGTAATGTGGTACCACACTGAGACAGTCGATTAAAACAGGTTTCGATCAATATTCACGAGGATAACGCATGTTAGGTCTAGGTAAGGCCTGGGATTTTCACTCATCAGACACATTCTTTCGCATTCTTCACATACCTGTTGAACGGATCCTGGGTTTTTTCTGGTTTGGATCACGTAGTAATGTGGGACTACACTGAAGCAATCAATTAAACCTGGTCTTGATAAATATTTTTGAGGATAACGCATGTTAGGTCTGGGTTAGGTCTAGGATTTGCCCTCATCACGCTCATACTTTCGCATATTTCTCATACTTCATGGCTAGATCCTGGGCTATTTCTGGATTGGATCACGTAGTAATGTGGTACCACACTGAAACAGCCCACTAAACCTGGTTCCGATCAATATTTTAGAGGATAACGAAAGTTATGTCTCGGTTAGGCCTGGGATTTGCTCTCATCAGACTCATGCTTTCGCATTTTTCACGTACTTGTGGAACAAATCCTGGGTTTTTTCTGGTAAGGATCACGTAGTAATGTGGTACCACACTGAAACATTCAGTTAAACCTGGTCTTGATAAATATTTTAGAGGATAACGCATGTTAGGTTTGGGTTAGGTCTAGGATTTGCCCACATCAGGTTCATACTTTCGCATATTTCTCAAACTTCCTGGGCTGTTTCTGGATTGTATCACGTAGTATTGTGGTACCACGCTGAAACAGTCAATTAAACCTTGTTTCGATCAATATTTTAGAGGATAACGCAAGTTAGGACTGGGATAGGTCTGGGATTCGCCCTCATCAGGCTCATACTTTCGCACACTTCACAGACTCGTTTAACAGATCCTGGGTTTTTTCTGGTTTGGTTCACGTAGTAATGTGGTACCACACTGAAACATTCAATTAAACCTTGTCTTGATCAATATTTCAGAGGATAACGCATGTTAGGTTTGGGTTAGGTCTAGGATTTGCCCACATCAGGCTCATACTTTCGCATTTTTCACATACTTGTTGAACAGATCCTGGCTTTTTCTGGTTTGGATCGCGCAGAAATGTGGTACCACACTGAAACAGCCCTCTAAACCTGGTCTTGATAAATATTATTGAGGATAACGCATGTTAGGTCTGGGTTAGGTCTAGGATTTGCCCTCATCAGGCTCATACTTTCGCATATTTCTCATACTTCATGGCTAGATCCTGGGCTATTTCTGGATTGGATCACGTAGTAATGTGGTACCACACTGAAACAGTCGATTAAACCAGGGTTCGATCAATATTCTTGAGGATAACGCATGTTAGGTCTAGGTAAGGCCTGGGATTTTCACTCATCAGACTCATTCTTTCGCATTCTTCACATACCTGTTGAACGGATCCTGGGTTTTTTCTGGTTTGGATCACGTAGTAATGTGGGACCACACTGAAGCAATCAATTAAACCTGGTCTTGATAAATATTTTAGAGGATAACGCATGTTAGGTCTGGGTTAGGTCTAGGATTTGCTCTCGTCAGGCTCATACTTTCGTATATTTCTCATACTTGATGGCTAGATCCTGGGCTTTTTCTGGATTGCATCACGTAGTAATGAAGTACAACACTGAAACTGTCAATTAAACCTGGTTTCCATCAATATCTTAGAGGACAGCGCAAGTTAGGTCTGCGATAGGTCTGGGATTTGCCCTCATCAGACTCATACGTTCGCGTTTTTCACATACTTGTTGAACGGATCCTGGGTTTTTTCTGGTTTGGATCACGTAGTAATGTGGTACCACACTGAAACATTCAAATAAACCAGGTCTTGATAAATATTTTAGATGATAACACATGTCAGGTCTGGGTTAGGTCTAGGATTTGCCCTCATCAGGCTCATACTTTCGCATATTTCTCATACTTCATGGCTAGATCCTGGGCTATTTCTGGATTGGATCACGTAGTAATGTGGTACCACACTGAAACAGTCAAATAAACCTGGTTTCGATCAATATTTTAGAGGACAATGCAAGTTAGGTCTGGGATAGGTCTGGGATTTGCCCACATCAGGGTCATACTTTCGCATTTTTCACATACTTGTTGAACAGATCCTGGGTTTTTTCTGGTTTGGAACGCGCAGTAATGTGGTACCACACTGAAACAGCCCACTAAACCTGGTTTCGATCAATATTTTAGAGGATAACGAAAGTTATGTCTAGGTTAGGCCTGGGATTTGCTCTCATCAGACTCATGCTTTCGCATTTTTCACATACTTGTTGAACAGATCCTGGGTTTTTTCTGGTATGGTTCACGTAGTAATGTGGTACCACACTGAAACAGTCGATTAAACCAGGTTTCGATCAATATTCTTGAGGATAACGCATGTTAGGTCTAGGTAAGGCCTGGGATTTTCACTCATCACACTCATTCTTTCGCATTCTTCACATACCTGTTGAACGGATCCTGGGTTTTTTCTGGTTTGGATCACGTAGTAATGTGGTACCACACTGAAACATTCAAATAAACCAGGTCTTGATAAATATTTTAGAGGATAACGCATGTTAGGTCTGGGTTAGGTCTAGGATTTGCTCTCGTCAGGCTCATACTTTCGCATATTTCTCATACTTCATGGCTAGATCCAGGGCTTTTTCTGGATTGCATCACGTAGTAATGAAGTACAACACTGAAACAGTCAATTAAACCTGGTTTCGATAAATATTTTAGAGAATAATTCATGTTGGGCCTAGGTTAGGCCTGGGATTTGCCCTCATCAGGGTCATACTTTCGCAGTTCTAACATACGTGTTGACCTGATCGAGGGTTTTTTCGGCTTTGGATCACGTAGTAAAGTGGTACCACACTGAAACAGTACACTAAACCTGGTTTGGATCAATATTTTAGAGGATAATGCATGTTAGGTCTAGGTTAGCCCTGAGATTTTCACTCATCAGACTCATACTTTCGCATTCTTCAGATACTTGTTGAACGGATCCTGGGTTTTTTCTGGTATGGTTCACGTAGTAATGTGGTACCACACTGAAACAATCAATTAAACCAGGTCTTGATAAATATTTTAGATGATAACGGATGTTAGGTCTGGGTTAGGTCTAGGATTTGCCCTCATCAGGCTCATACTTTCGCATATTTCGCATACTTCATGGCTAGATCCTGGGCTATTTCTGGATTGGATCACGTAGTAATGTGGTACCACACTGAAACAGTCGATTAGACCAGGTTTCGATCAATATTTTTGAGGATAACGCATGTTAGGTCTAGGTTAGGCCTGGGATTTGCCCACATCAGGGTCATACTTTCGCATTTTTCACATACTTGTTGATCAGATCCAGGGTTTTTTCTGGTTTGGATCGGGCAGTAATGTGGTACCACACTGAAACAGCCCACTAAACCTGGTTTCGATCAATATTTTAGAGGATAACGAAAGTTATGTCAAGGTTACGCCTGGGATTTGCTGCCATCAAACTCGTGCTTTCGCATTTTTCACATACTTGTTGAACAGATCCTGGGTTTTTTCTGGTATGGATCACGTAGTAATGTGGTACCACACTGAAACTTTCAGTCAAACCTGGTCTTGATAAATATTTTTGAGGATAACGCATGTTAGGTCTGGGTTAGGTCTAGGATTTGCCCTCATCAGGCTCATACTTTCGCATATTTCTTATACTTCATGGATAGATCCTGGGCTATTTTCTGGTTTGGATCACATCGTAATGTGGTACCACACTGAAACAGTCGATTAAACCAGGTTTCGATCAATATTCTTGAGGATAACTCATGTTAGGTCTAGGTAAGGCCTGGGATTTTCACTCATCAGACTCATTCTTTCGCATTCTTCACATACCTGTTGAACGGATCCTGGGTTTTTTCTGGTTTGGATCACGTAGTAATGTGGTACCACACTGAAACATTCAAATAAACCTGGTCTTGATAAATATTTTAGAGGATAACGCATGTTAGGTTTGGGTTAGGTCTAGGATTTGCCCACATCAGGCTCATACTTTCGCATATTTCTCATACTTCATGGCTAGATCCTGGGCTGCTTCTGGATTGTATCACGTAGTAATGTGGTACCACGCTGAAACAGTCGATTAAACCTGGTTTCGATCAATATTTTAGAGGATAACGCAAGTTAAGTCTGGGATAGGTCTGGGATTTGACCTCATCAGACTCATACTTTCGCATTTTTCACATACTTGTTGAACAGATCCTGGGTTTTTTCTGGTTTGGATCACGTAGTAGTGTGGTACCACACTGAAACAGTCTATTAAACCTGGTTTTGATCAATATTATAGAGAATAATTCATGTTAGGTCTAGGTTACGTCTGCGATTTGCTCCCATCAGGCTCATTCTTTCGCATATTTCTCATACTTGATGGCTAGATCCTGGGCTTTTTCTGGATTGCATCACGTAGCAATGAAGTACAACACTGAAACAGTCAATTAAACCAGGTTTCGATCAATATTTTAGAGAATAATTCATGTTAGGTCTAGGTTAGGTCTGGGATTTGCTCCCATCAGGCTCATTCTTTCGCATATTTGTCATACTTGATGGCTAGATCCTGGGCTTTTTCTGGATTGAATCACGTAGTAATGAAGTACAACACTGAAACAGTCAATTAAACCTAGTTTCCATCAATATCTTAGAGGACAACGCAAGTTAGGTCTGGGATAGGTCTGGGATTTGCCCACATCAGGCTCATACTTTCGCGTTTTTCACATACTTGTTGAACAGATCCTGGGTTTTTTCTGGTTTGGATCACGTAGTAGAGGGTACCACACTGAAACAGTGCATTAAACCTGGTTTGGATCTATATTTTAGAGGATAACGCATGTTAGGTCTAGGTTAGGTCACGGATTTGCCCTCATCAGACTCATACTTTCGCGTTTTTCACATACTTGTTGAACAGATCCTGGCTTTTTTCTGGATTGGGTCACGTAGTAGTGTGGTACCACACTGAAACAGTAGATTAAACCTGGTTTCGATCAATATTTTTGAGGATAACGCATGTTAGGTCTAGGTTAGGCCGGGGATTTTCACTCATCAGACTCATACTTTCGCATTCTTCACATACTTGTTGAACGGATCCTGGGATTTTACTGGTTTGGATCACGTAGTAATGTGGTACCACACTGAAACATTCAATTAAACCTGGTCTTGATAAATATTTTAGAGGATAACACATGTTAGGTCTGGGTTAGGTCTAGGATTTGCCCTCATCAGGCTCCTCCTTTCGCATATTTCTCATACTTCATGGCTGGATCCTGGGCTATTTCTGGATTGGATCACATAGTAATGTGGTACCACACTGAAACAGTCAATTAAACCTGGTTTTGATCAATATTTTAGAGAATAATTCATGTTAGGTCTAGGTTCGGTCAGGGATTTGCTCTCATCAGGCACATTCTTTCGCATATTTCTCATACTTCATGGCTAGATACTGGGCATTTTCTGGATTGCTTCACGTAGTAATAAAGCACAACACTGAAACAGTCAATTAAACCTGGTTTCCATCAATATTTTAGAGGACAACGCATGTCAGGTCTAGGTTAGGTCTGGGATTTGCTCTCATAAGGGTCATACTGTCGCAGTTTTAACTTACTTGTTGAACGGATCCTGGGTTTTTTCTGGTTTGGTTCACGTAGTAATGTGGTACCACACTGAAACATTCAATTAAACCTGGTCTTGATAAATATTTTAGAGGATAACGCATGTTAGGTTTGGGATAGGTCTAGGATTTGCCCTCATCAGGCTCATACTTTCGCATATTTCTCATACTTCATGGCTAGATCCTGGGCTGTTTCTGGATTGTATCACATAGTAATGTGGTACCACGCTGAAACAGTCGATTAAACCTGGTTTCGATCAATATTTTAGAGGATAACGCATGTTAGGTCTAGGTTAGGCCTGGGATTTGCCCTCATCAGGGTCATACTTTCGCAGTTTTAACATACATGTTGACCTGATCGAGGGTTTTTTCTGCTTTGGATCACGTAGTAAAGTGGTACCACACTGACACATTCAATTAAACCTGGTCTTGATAAATATTTTAGAGGACAACGCATGTTAGGTCTGGGTTAGGTCTAGGATTTGCCCTCATCAGGCTCATACTTTCGCATATGTCTCATACTTCATGGCTAGATCCTGGGCTGTTTCTGGATTGTATCACGTAGTAATTTGGTACCACGCTGAAACAGTCAATTAAACCTGGTTTCGATCAATATTTTGCAGGATAACGCAAGTTAGGTCTGGCATAGGTCTGGGATTCGCCCTCATCAGACTCATACTTTCGCGTTTTTCACATACTTGTTGAACTGATCCTGGGCTTTTTCTGGTTTGGATCACGTAGTAATGTGGGACCACACTGAAACAATCAATTAAACCTGGTCTTGATAAATATTTTAGAGGATAACGCATGTTAGGTCTGGGATAGGTCTGGGATTTGCCCTCATCAGACTCATACTTTCGCACACTTCTCATACTCGTTGAACAGATCCTGGGTTATTTTCTGGTTTGGATCACGTAGTAGTGTGGTACCACACTGAAACAGTCCATTAAACCTGGTCTGGATCAATATTTTAGAGAATAATTCATGTTAGGTCTAGGTTCGGTCTGGGATTTGCTCTCATCAGGCTCATTCTTTCGCATATTTCTCATACTTGATGGCTAGATGCTGGGCTTTTTCTGGATTGCATCACGTAGTAATGAAGTACAACACTGAAACAGTCAATTAAACCTGGTTTCCATCAATATCTTAGAGGACAACGCAAGTTAGGTCTGGGATATGTCTGGGATTTGCCCTCATCAGACTCATACTTTCGCACACTACACATACTCGTTGAACAGATCCTGGGTTTTTTCTGGTTTGGATCACGTAGTAATCTGGTACCACACTGAAACAGTCGATTAAACCAGGTTTCGATCAATATTTTTGAGGATAACGCATGTTAGGTCTAGGTTAGGCCTGGGGTCTTCACTCATCAGGCTCATACTTTCGCATTCTTCACATACTTGTTGAACGGATCCTGGGTTTTTTCTAGTTTCGATCACGTAGTAATGTGGGACCACACTGAAACAGTCAATTAAACCTGGTTTCGATCAATATTTTAGAGGATAACGCATGTTAGGTCTGTGATTGGTCTGGGATTTGACCTCATCAGACTCACACTTTCGCACACTTCACATACTCGTTGAACAGATCCTGGGTATTTTCTGGTTTGGATCACGTAGTGATGTGGTACCACACTGAAACAGTCGATTAAACCTGGTTGCGATCAATATTTTAGAGGATAACGCATGTTAGGTCTAGGTTAGCCCTGGGATTTTCACTCATCAGACTCATACTTTCGCATTCTTCATATATTTGTTGGACGGATCTTGGGTTTTTTCTGGTGTGGATCACGTAGTAATGTGGTACCACACTGAAACAATCAATTAAACCTGATCTTGATAAATATTTTAGAGGATAACGCATGTTAGGTCTGGGATAGGTCGGGGATTTGCCCTCATCGGCCTCATACTTTCGCACACTTCACATACTCGTTGAACAGATCCTGGGTTTTTTCTGGTTTGGATCACGTAGTAATGTGGAACCACACTGAAACAATCAATTAAACCTGGACTTGATAAATATTTTAGAGGTTAACGCATGTTAGGTCTGGGTAAGGTCTAGGATTTGCCCTCGTCAGGCTCATACTTTCGCATATTTCTCATACTTCATGGCTAGATCCTGGGCTATTTCTGGATTAGATCACGTAGTAATGTGGTACCACTCTGAAACAGTCAATTAAACTTGGTTTCCATCAAGATCTTAAAGGACAACGCAAGTTAGGTCTGGGATAGGTCTTGGATTTGCCCTCATCAGGCTCATACTTTCACGTTTTTCACATACTTGTTGAACGGATCATGGGTTTTCTCTGGTTTGGATCACGTAGTAGTATGGTACCACACTGAAACAGTCCATTGAACCTGGTTTGGATCAATATTTTAGAGGATAACGCAAGTTAAGTCTGGGATTGGTCTGGGATTTGACCTCATCAGACTCACACTTTCGCACACTTCACATACTCGTTGAACAGATCCTGGGTATTTTCTGGTTTGGATCACGTAGTGATGTGGTACCACACTGAAACAGTCGATTAAACCTGGTTGCGATCAATATTTTAGAGGATAACGCATGTTAAGTCTAGGTTAGCCCTGGGATTTTCACTCATCACACTCATACTTTCGCATAGTTCTCATACTTCATGGCTAGATCCTGGGCTGTTTCTGGATTATATCACGTAGTAATTTGGTACCACGCTGAAACAGTCAATTAAACCAGGTTTCGATCAATATTTTTGAGGATAACGCATGTTAGGTCTTGGTTATGTTTGGGATTTTCACTCATCAGACTCATACTTTCGCATTCTTCACATACTTGATGAACGGATCATGGGTTTTTTCTGGTTTCGATCACGTAGTAATGCGGGACCACACTGAAACAATCAATTAAACCTGGTCTTGATAAATATTTTAGAGGATAACGCATGTTAGGTCTGGGATAGGTCGGGGATTTGCCCTCATCGGCCTCATACTTTCGCACACTTCACATACTCGTTGAACAGATCCTGGGTTTTTTCTGGTTTGGATCACGTAGTAATGTGGAACCACACTGAAACAATCAATTAAACCTGGACTTGATAAATATTTTAGAGGTTAACGCATGTTAGGTCTGGGTAAGGTCTAGGATTTGCCCTCGTCAGGCTCATACTTTCGCATATTTCTCATACTTCATGGCTAGATCCTGGGCTATTTCTGGATTAGATCACGTAGTAATGTGGTACCACTCTGAAACAGTCAATTAAACTTGGTTTCCATCAAGATCTTAAAGGACAACGCAAGTTAGGTCTGGGATAGGTCTTGGATTTGCCCTCATCAGGCTCATACTTTCACGTTTTTCACATACTTGTAGAACGGATCATGGGTATTCTCTGGTTTGGATCACGTAGTAGTATGGTACCACACTGAAACAGTCCATTGAACCTGGTTTGGATCAATATTTTAGAGGATAACGCAAGTTAAGTCTGGGATTGGTCTGGGATTTGACCTCATCAGACTCACACTTTCGCACACTTCACATACTCGTTGAACAGATCCTGGGTATTTTCTGGTTTGGATCACGTAGTGATGTGGTACCACACTGAAACAGTCGATTAAACCTGGTTGCGATCAATATTTTAGAGGATAACGCATGTTAGGTCTAGGTTAGCCCTGGGATTTTCACTCATCAGACTCATACTTTCGCATTCTTCATATATTTGTTGGACGGATCTTGGGTTTTTTCTGGTGTGGATCACGTAGTAATGTGGTACCACACTGAAACAATCAATTAAACCTGATCTTGATAAATATTTTAGAGGATAACGCATGTTAGGTCTGGGATAGGTCGGGGATTTGCCCTCATCGGCCTCATACTTTCGCACACTTCACATACTCGTTGAACAGATCCTGGGTTTTTTCTGGTTTGGATCACGTAGTAATGTGGAACCACACTGAAACAATCAATTAAACCTGGACTTGATAAATATTTTAGAGGTTAACGCATGTTAGGTCTGGGTAAGGTCTAGGATTTGCCCTCGTCAGGCTCATACTTTCGCATATTTCTCATACTTCATGGCTAGATCCTGGGCTATTTCTGGATTAGATCACGTAGTAATGTGGTACCACTCTGAAACAGTCAATTAAACTTGGTTTCCATCAAGATCTTAAAGGACAACGCAAGTTAGGTCTGGGATAGGTCTTGGATTTGCCCTCATCAGGCTCATACTTTCACGTTTTTCACATACTTGTTGAACGGATCATGGGTTTTCTCTGGTTTGGATCACGTAGTAGTATGGTACCACACTGAAACAGTCCATTGAACCTGGTTTGGATCAATATTTTAGAGGATAACGCAAGTTAAGTCTGGGATTGGTCTGGGATTTGACCTCATCAGACTCACACTTTCGCACACTTCACATACTCGTTGAACAGATCCTGGGTATTTTCTGGTTTGGATCACGTAGTGATGTGGTACCACACTGAAACAGTCGATTAAACCTGGTTGCGATCAATATTTTAGAGGATAACGCATGTTAAGTCTAGGTTAGCCCTGGGATTTTCACTCATCACACTCATACTTTCGCATAGTTCTCATACTTCATGGCTAGATCCTGGGCTGTTTCTGGATTATATCACGTAGTAATTTGGTACCACGCTGAAACAGTCAATTAAACCAGGTTTCGATCAATATTTTTGAGGATAACGCATGTTAGGTCTTGGTTATGTTTGGGATTTTCACTCATCAGACTCATACTTTCGCATTCTTCACATACTTGATGAACGGATCATGGGTTTTTTCTGGTTTCGATCACGTAGTAATGCGGGACCACACTGAAACAATCAATTAAACCTGGTCTTGATAAATATTTTAGAGGATAACGCATGTTAGGTCTGGGATAGGTCGGGGATTTGCCCTCATCGGCCTCATACTTTCGCACACTTCACATACTCGTTGAACAGATCCTGGGTTTTTTCTGGTTTGGATCACGTAGTAATGTGGAACCACACTGAAACAATCAATTAAACCTGGACTTGATAAATATTTTAGAGGTTAACGCATGTTAGGTCTGGGTAAGGTCTAGGATTTGCCCTCGTCAGGCTCATACTTTCGCATATTTCTCATACTTCATGGCTAGATCCTGGGCTATTTCTGGATTAGATCACGTAGTAATGTGGTACCACTCTGAAACAGTCAATTAAACTTGGTTTCCATCAAGATCTTAAAGGACAACGCAAGTTAGGTCTGGGATAGGTCTTGGATTTGCCCTCATCAGGCTCATACTTTCACGTTTTTCACATACTTGTAGAACGGATCATGGGTATTCTCTGGTTTGGATCACGTAGTAGTATGGTACCACACTGAAACAGTCCATTGAACCTGGTTTGGATCAATATTTTAGAGGATAACGCAAGTTAAGTCTGGGATTGGTCTGGGATTTGACCTCATCAGACTCACACTTTCGCACACTTCACATACTCGTTGAACAGATCCTGGGTATTTTCTGGTTTGGATCACGTAGTGATGTGGTACCACACTGAAACAGTCGATTAAACCTGGTTGCGATCAATATTTTAGAGGATAACGCATGTTAGGTCTAGGTTAGCCCTGGGATTTTCACTCATCAGACTCATACTTTCGCATTCTTCATATATTTGTTGGACGGATCTTGGGTTTTTTCTGGTGTGGATCACGTAGTAATGTGGTACCACACTGAAACAATCAATTAAACCTGATCTTGATAAATATTTTAGAGGATAACGCATGTTAGGTCTGGGATAGGTCGGGGATTTGCCCTCATCGGCCTCATACTTTCGCACACTTCACATACTCGTTGAACAGATCCTGGGTTTTTTCTGGTTTGGATCACGTAGTAATGTGGAACCACACTGAAACAATCAATTAAACCTGGACTTGATAAATATTTTAGAGGTTAACGCATGTTAGGTCTGGGTAAGGTCTAGGATTTGCCTTCGTCAGGCTCATACTTTCGCATATTTCTCATACTTCATGGCTAGATCCTGGGCTATTTCTGGATTAGATCACGTAGTAATGTGGTACCACTCTGAAACAGTCAATTAAACTTGGTTTCCATCAAGATCTTAAAGGACAACGCAAGTTAGGTCTGGGATAGGTCTTGGATTTGCCCTCATCAGGCTCATACTTTCACGTTTTTCACATACTTGTTGAACGGATCATGGGTTTTCTCTGGTTTGGATCACGTAGTAGTATGGTACCACACTGAAACAGTCCATTGAACCTGGTTTGGATCAATATTTTAGAGGATAACGCAAGTTAAGTCTGGGATTGGTCTGGGATTTGACCTCATCAGACTCACACTTTCGCACACTTCACATACTCGTTGAACAGATCCTGGGTATTTTCTGGTTTGGATCACGTAGTGATGTGGTACCACACTGAAACAGTCGATTAAACCTGGTTGCGATCAATATTTTAGAGGATAACGCATGTTAGGTCTAGGTTAGCCCTGGGATTTTCACTCATCACACTCATACTTTCGCATAGTTCTCATACTTCATGGCTAGATCCTGGGCTGTTTCTGGATTATATCACGTAGTAATTTGGTACCACGCTGAAACAGTCAATTAAACCAGGTTTCGATCAATATTTTTGAGGATAACGCATGTTAGGTCTTGGTTATGTTTGGGATTTTCACTCATCAGACTCATACTTTCGCATTCTTCACATACTTGTTGAACGGATCATGGGTTTTTTCTGGTTTGGATCACGTAGTAATGCGGGACCACACTGAAACAATCAATTAAACCTGGTCTTGATAAATATTTTAGAGGATAACGCATGTTAGGTCTGGGATAGGTCTAGGATTTGCCCTCATCAGGCTCATACTTTCGCATATTTCTCATACTTCATGGCTAGATCCTGGGCTATTTCTGGATTGGATCACGTAGTAATGTGGTACCACACTGAAACAGTCAACTAAACCTGGTCTTGATAAATATTTTAGAGGATAACGCATGTTAGGTCTGGGTAAGGTCTAGGATTTGCCCTCGTCAGGCCCATACTTTTGCATATTTCTCATACTTCATGGCTAGATCCTGGGCTATTTCTGGATTAGATCACGTAGTAATGTGGTACCACACTGAAACAGTCAATTAAACTTGGTTTCCATCAATATCTTAAAGGACAACGCAAGTTAGGTCTGGGATAGGTCTTGGATTTGCCATCATCAGGCTCATACTTTCGCGTTTTTCACATACTTTTTGAACAGATCCTGGGTTTTTTCTGGTTTGGATCACGTAGTAGTATGGTACCACACTGAAACAGTCCATTGAACCTGGTTTGGATCAATATTTTAGAGGATAACGCATGTTAGGTCTAGGTTAGGTCTGGGATTTGCCCTCATCAGGCTCATACTTTCGCATATTTCTCATACTTCATGGCTAGATCCTGGGCTGTTTCTGGACTGTATCACGTACTAATTTGGTACCACGCTGAAACAGTCAATTAAACCAGGTTTCGATCAATATTTTTGAGGATAACGCATGTTAGGTCTTGGTTAGGTCTGGGATTTTCACTCATCAGACTCATACTTTCGCATTCTTCACATACTTGTTGAACGGATCATGGGTTTTTTCTGGTTTGGATCACGTAGTAATGTGGGACCACACTGAAACAATCAATTAAACCTGGTCTTGATAAATATTTTAGAGGATAACGCATGTTAGGTCTGGTATAGGACGGGGATTTGCCCTCATCAGCCTCATACTTTCGCACACTTCACATACTCGTTGAACAGATCCTGGGTTTTTTCTGGTTTCGATCACGTAGTAATGTGGAACCACACTGAAACAATCAATTAAACCTGGTCTCGATAAATATTTTAGAGGATAACGCATGTTAGGTCTGGGTAAGGTCAAGGATTTGCCCTCGTCAGGCTCATACTTTCGCATATTTCTCATACTTCATGGCTAGATCCTGGGCTATTTCTGGATTAGATCACGAAGTAATGTGGTACCACACTGAAACAGTCAATTAAACCTAGTTTCCATCAATATCTTAAAGGAAAACGCAAGTTAGGTCTGGGATAGGTCTGGGATTTGCCCTCATCAGACTCATACTTTCGCATTCTTCACATACTTGTTGAACGGATCATGGGTTTTTTCTGGTTTGGATCAGGTAGTAATGTGGGACCACACTGAAACAATCAATTAAACCTGGTCTTGATAAATATTTTAGAGGATAACGCATGTTAGGTCTGGGATAGGTCTAGGATTTGCCCTCATCAGGCTCATACTTTCGCATATTTCTCATACTTCATGGCTAGATCCTGGGCTATTTCTGGATTGGATCACGTAGTAATGTGGTGCCACACTGAAACAGTCAACTAAACCTGGTCTTGATAAATATTTTAGAGGATAACGCATGTTAGGTCTGGGTAAGGTCTAGGATTTGCCCTCGTCAGGCTCATACTTTCGCATATTTCTCATACTTCATGGCTAGATCCTGGGCTATTTCTGGATTAGATCACGTAGTAATGTGGTACCACACTGAAACAGTCAATTAAACTTGGTTGCCATCAATATCTTAAAGGACAACGCAAGTTAGGTCTGGGATAGGTCTTGGATTTGCCCTCATCAGGCTCATACTTTCGCGTTTTTCACATACTTTTTGAACAGATCCTGGGTTTTTTCTGGTTTGGATCACGTAGTAGTATGGTACCACACTGAAACAGTCCATTGAACCTGGTTTGGATCAATATTTTAGAGGATAATGCATGTTAGGTCTAGGTTAGGTCTGGGATTTGCCCTCATCAGGCTCATACTTTCGCATATCTCTCATACATCATGGCTAGATCCTGGGCTGTTTCTGGATTGTATCACATAGTAATGTGGTACCACGCTGAAACAGTCGATTAAACCTGGTTTCGATCAATATTTTTGAGGATAACGCATGTTAGGTCTTGGTTAGGTCTGGGATTTTCACTCATCAGACTCATACTTTCGCATATTTCTCATACTTCATGGCTAGATCCTGGGCTGTTTCTGGACTGTATCACGTAGTAATTTGGTACCACGCTGAAACAGTCAATTAAACCAGGTTTCGATCAATATTTTTGAGGATAATGCATGTTAGGTCTTGGTTAGGTCTGGGATTTTCACTCATCAGACTCATACTTTCGCATTCTTCACATACTTGTTGAACGGATCATGGGTTTTTTCTGGTTTGGATCACGTAGTAATGTGGGACCACACTGAAACAATCAACTAAACCTGGTCTTGAAAAATATTTTAGAGGATAACGCATGTTAGGTCTGGGACAGGTCGGGGATTTGCCCTCAACAGCCTCATACTTTCGCACACTTCACATACTCGTTGAACAGATCCTGGGTTTTTTCTGGTTTCGATCACGTAGTAATGTGGAACCACACTGAAACAATCAATTAAACCTGGTCTTGATAAATATTTTAGAGGATAACGCATGTTAGGTCTGGGTAAGGTCAAGGATTTGCCCTCGTCAGGCTCATACTTTCGCATATTTCTCATACTTCATGGCTAGATCCTGGGCTATTTCTGGATTAGATCACGAAGTAATGTGGTACCACACTGAAACAGTCAATTAAACTTGGTTTCCATCAATATCTTAAAGGAAAACGCAAGTTAGGTCTGGGATAGGTCTTGGATTTGCCCTCATCAGACTCACACTTTCGCACACTTCACATACTCGTTGAACAGATCCTGGGTATTTTCTGGTTTGGATCACGTAGTGATGTGGTACCACACTGAAACAGTCGATTAAACCAGGTTTCGATCAATATTTTAGAGGATAACGCATGTTAGGTCTAGGTTAGGCCTGGGATTTTCACTCGTCAGGCTCATACTTTCGCATTCTTCACATACTTGTTGAACGGATCCTGGGTTTATTCTGGTTTGGATCACGTAGTAATGTGGGACCACACTGAAACAGTCAATTAAACCTGGTTTCGATCAATATTTTAGAGAATAATTGATGTTAGGTCTAGGTTAGGTCTGGGATTTGCTCTCATCAGGCTCATTCTTTCGCATATTTCTCATACTTGATGGCTAGATCCTGGGCTTTTTCTGGATTGCATCACGTAGTAATGAAGTACAACACTGAAACAGTCAATTAAACCTAGTTTCCATCAATATCTTAGAGGACAACGCAAGTTAGGTCTGGGATAGGTCTGGGATTTGCCCTCATCAGGCTCATACTTTCGCGTTTTTCACATACTTGTTGAACAGATCCTGGGTTTTTTCTGGTTTGTATCACGTAGTAGTGTGGTACCACACTGAAAGAGTCCATTAAAACTGGTTTGGATCAATAATTTAGAGTATAACGCATGTTAGATCTAGGTTAGCCCTGGGATTTTCACTCATCAGACTCATACTTTCGCATTCTTCACATACTTGTTGGACTGATCCTGGGTTTTTTCTGGTTTGGATCACGTAGTAATGTGGTGCCACACTGAAACAGTCGATTAAACCTTGTTTCAATCAATATTTTAGAGGATAACGCAAGTTAGGTCTGGGATAGGTCTGGGATTTGACCCCATCAGACTCATACTTTCGCACACTTCACATACTCGTTGAACAGATCCTGGGTTATTTTCTGGTTTGGATCACATAGTAATGTGGTACCACACTGAAACAGTCGATTAAACCAGGTTTCGATCAATATTTTAGAGAATAATTCATGTGATGTCTAGGTTAGGTCTGGGATTTGCTCTCATCAGGCTCATTCTTTCGCATATTTCTCATACATGTTGAACAGATCCTGGGTTTTTTCTGGTTTGGATCACGTAGTGATGTGGTACCACACTGAAACAGTCGATTAAACCTGGTTGCGATCAATATTTTAGAGGATAACGCATGTTAGGTCTAGGTTAGCCCTGGGATTTTCACTCATCACACTCATACTTTCGCATATTTCTCATACTTCATGGCTAGATCCTGGGCTGTTTCTGGATTATATCACGTAGTAATTTGGTACCACGCTGAAACAGTCAATTAAACCAGGTTTCGATCAATATTTTTGAGGATAACGCATGTTAGGTCTTGGTTATGTTTGGGATTTTCACTCATCAGACTCATACTTTCGCATTCTTCACATACCTGTTGAACGGATCATGGGTTTTTTCTGGTTTGGATCAGGTAGTAATGTGGGACCACACTGAAACAATCAATTAAACCTGGTCTTGATAAATATTTTAGAGGATAACGCATGTTAGGTCTGGGATAGGTCTAGGATTTGCCCTCATCAGGCTCATACTTTCGCATATTTCTCATACTTCATGGCTAGATCCTGGGCTATTTCTGGATTGGATCACGTAGTAATGTGGTACCACACTGAAACAGTCAACTAAACCTGGTCTTGATAAATATTTTAGAGGATAACGCATGTTAGGTCTGGGTAAGGTCTAGGATTTGCCCTCGTCAGGCTCATACTTTCGCATATTTCTCATACTTCATGGCTAGATCCTGGGCTATTTCTGGATTAGATCACGTAGTAATGTGGTACCACACTGAAACAGTCAATTAAACTTGGTTTCCATCAATATCTTAAAGGACAACGCAAGTTAGGTCTGGGATAGGTCTTGGATTTGCCCTCATCAGGCTCATACTTTCGCGTTTTTCACATACTTTTTGAACAGATCCTGGGTTTTTTCTGGTTTGGATCACGTAGTAGTATGGTACCACAATGAAACAGTCCATTGAACCTGGTTTGGATCAATATTTTAGAGGATAACGCATGTTAGGTCTAGGTTAGGTCTGGGATTTGCCCTCATCAGGCTCATACTTTCGCATATCTCTCATACTTCATGGCTAGATCCTGGGCTGTTTCTGGATTGTATCACATAGTAATGTGGTACCACGCTGAAACAGTCGATTAAACCTGGTTTCGATCAATATTTTTGAGGATAACGCATGTTAGGTCTTGGTTAGGTCTGGGATTTTCACTCATCAGACTCATACTTTCGCATATTTCTCATACTTCATGGCTAGATCCTGGGCTGTTTCTGGACTGTATCACGTAGTAATTTGGTACCACGCTGAAACAGTCAATTAAACCAGGTTTCGATCAATATTTTTGAGGATAACGCATGTTAGGTCTTGGTTTGGTCTGGGATTTTCACTCATCAGACTCATACTTTCGCATTCTTCACATACTTGTTGAACGGATCATGGGTTTTTTCTGGTTTGGATCACGTAGTAATGTGGGACCACACTGAAACAATCAATTAAACCTGGTCTTGATAAATATTTTAGAGGATAACGCATGTTAGGTCTGGGATAGGTCGGGGATTTGCCCTCATCAGCCTCATACTTTCGCACACTTCACATACTCGTTGAACAGATCCTGGGTTTTTTCTGGTTTCGATCACGTAGTAATGTGGAACCACACTGAAACAATCAATTAAACCTGGTCTTGATAAATATTTTAGAGGATAACGCATGTTAGGTCTGGGTAAGGTCAAGGATTTGCCCTCGTCAGGCTCATACTTTCGCATATTTCTCATACTTCATGGCTAGATCCTGGGCTATTTCTGGATTAGATCACGAAGTAATGTGGTACCACACTGAAACAGTCAATTAAACTTGATTTCCATCAATATCTTAAAGGAAAACGCAAGTTAGGTCTGGGATAGGTCTTGGATTTGCCCTCATCAGGCTCATACTTTCGCGTTTTTTACATACTTTTTGAACAGAACCTGGGTTTTTTCTGGTTTGGATCACGTAGTAGTATGGTACCACACTGAAACAGTCCATTGAACCTGGTTTGGATCAATATTTTAGAGGATAACGCATGTTAGGTCTAGGTTAGGTCTGGGATTTTCACTCATCAGACTCATACTTTCGCATTCTTCACATACTTGTTGAACGGATCCTGGGTTTTTTCTGGTGTGGATCACGTAGTAATGTGGTACCACACTGAAACAGTCGATTAAACCTGGTTTCGATCAATATTTTAGAGGATAACGCAAGTTAAGTCTGGGATTGGTCTGGGATTTGACCTCATCAGACTCACACTTTCGCACACTTCACATACTCGTTGAACAGATCCTGGGTATTTTCTGGTTTGGATCACGTAGTGATGTGGTACCACACTGAAACAGTCGATTAAACCAGGTTTCGATCAATATTTTAGAGGATAACGCATGTTAGGTCTAGGTTAGGCCTGGGATTTTCACTCGTCAGGCTCATACTTTCGCATTCTTCACATACTTGTTGAACGGATCCTGGGTTTATTCTGGTTTGGATCACGTAGTAATGTGGGACCACACTGAAACAGTCAATTAAACCTGGTTTCGATCAATATTTTAGAGAATAATTCATGTTAGGTCTAGGTTAGGTCTGGGATTTGCTCTCATCAGGCTCATTCTTTCGCATATTTCTCATACTTGATGGCTAGATCCTGGGCTTTTTCTGGATTGCATCACGTAGTAATGAAGTACAACACTGAAACAGTCAATTAAACCTAGTTTCCATCAATATCTTAGAGGACAACGCAAGTTAGGTCTGGGATAGGTCTGGGATTTGCCCTCATCAGGCTCATACTTTCGCGTTTTTCACATACTTGTTGAACAGATCCTGGGTTTTTTCTGGTTTGTATCACGTAGTAGTGTGGTACCACACTGAAAGAGTCCATTAAAACTGGTTTGGATCAATAATTTAGAGTATAACGCATGTTAGATCTAGGTTAGCCCTGGGATTTTCACTCATCAGACTCATACTTTCGCATTCATCACATACTTGTTGGACTGATCCTGGGTTTTTTCTGGTTTGGATCACGTAGTAATGTGGTACCACACTGAAACAGTCGATTAAACCTTGTTTCAATCAATATTTTAGAGGATAACGCAAGTTAGGTCTGGGATAGGTCTGGGATTTGACCCCATCAGACTCATACTTTCGCACACTTCACATACTCGTTGAACAGATCCTGGGTTATTTTCTGGTTTGGATCACATAGTAATGTGGTACCACACTGAAACAGTCGATTAAACCAGGTTTCGATCAATATTTTAGAGAATAATTCATGTGATGTCTAGGTTAGGTCTGGGATGTGCTCTCATCAGGCTCATTCTTTCGCATATTTCTCATACATGTTGAACAGATCCTGGGTTTTTTCTGGTTTGGATCACTTAGTAATGTGGGACCACACTGAAACAATCAATTAAACCTGGTCTTGATAAATATTTTAGAGGATAACGCATGTTAGGCCTCGGATAGGTCTAGGATTTGCCCTCATCAGGCTCATACTTTCGCATATTTCTCATACTTCATGGCTAGATCCTGGGCTATTTCTGGATTGAATCACGTAGTAATGTGGTACCACACTGAAACAGTCAACTAAACCTGGTCTTGATAAATATTTTAGAGGATAACGCATGTTAGGTCTGGGTAAGGTCTAGGATTTGCCCTCGTCAGGCTCATACTTTCGCATATTTCTCATACTTCATGGCTAGATCCTGGGCTATTTCTGGATTAGATCACGAAGTAATGTGGTACCACACTGAAACAGTCAATTAAACTTGGTTTCCATCAATATCTTAAAGGAAAACGCAAGTTAGGTCTGGGATAGGTCTTGGATTTGCCCTCATCAGGCTCATACTTTCGCGTTTTTCACATACTTTTTGAGCAGATCCTGGGTTTTTTCTGGTTTGGATCACGTTGTAGTATGGTACCACACTGAAACAGTCCATTGAACCTGGTTTGGATCAATATTTTAGAGGATAACACATGTTAGGTCTAGGTTAGGTCTGGGATTTTCACTCATCAGACTCATACTTTCGCATTCTTCACATGCTTGTTGAACGGATCCTGGGTTTTTTCTGGTTTGGATCACGTAGTAATGTGGTACCACACTGAAACAGTCGATTAAACCTGGTTTCGATCAATATTTTAGAGGATAACGCAAGTTAAGTCTGGGATTGGTCTGGGATTTGACCTCATCAGACTCACACTTTCGCACACTTCACATACTCGTTGAACAGATCCTGGGTATTTTCTGGTTTGGAACACGTAGTGATGTGGTACCACACTGAAACAGTCGATTAAACCAGGTTTCGATCAATATTTTTGAGGATAACGCATGTTAGGTCTAGGTTAGGCCTGGGATTTTCACTCGTCAGGCTCATTCTTTCGCATATTTCTCATACATGTTGAACAGATCCTGGGTTTTTTCTGGATTGGATCACGTAGTAACGTGGGACCACACTGAAACAGTCAATTAAACATAGTTTCGATCAATATTTTAGAGGATAACGCATTTTAGGTCTAGGTTAGGTCTGGGGCTTGCTCTCATCAGGCTCATTCTGTCGCATATTTCTCATACTTGATGGCTAGATCCTGGGCTTTTTCTGGATTGCATCACGTAGTAATGTAGTAGCACACTGAAACAGTCAATGAAACCTGGTTTTCATCAATATTTTACAGGACAACGCAAGTTAGGTCTAGGTAAGGCCTGAGATTTTCACTGATCAGACTCATACTTTCGCAATCTTCACATACTTGTTGAACGGATCCTGGGTTTTTTCTGGTTTGGAGCAGGTAGTAATGTGGTACCACACTGAAACAGTCAATTAAACCTGGTTTCGATCAATATTTTAGAGAATAATTCATGTTATGTCTAGGTTAGGTCTGGGATTTGCTCTCATCAGGCTCATTCTTTCGCATATTTCTCATACTTGATGGCTAGATGCTGGGCTTTTTCTGGATTGCATCACGTAGTAATGAAGTACAACACTGAAACAGTCAATTAAACCTGGTTTCCATCATTATCTTAGAGGACAACGCAAGTTAGGTCTGGGATAGGTCTGGGATTTGCCCTCATCAGGCTCATACTTTCCGCGTTTTTCACATACTTGTTGAACAGATCCTGGGTTTTTTCTGGTTTGGATCACGTAGTAGTGTGGGACCACACTGAAACAATCAATTAAACCTGATCTTGATAAATATTTTAGAGGATAACGCATGTTAGGTCTGGGATAGTTCTGGGATTTGCCCTCATCAGACTCATACTTTCGCACAGTTCACATACTCGTTGAACAGATCCTGGGTTATTTTCTGGTTTGGATCACATAGTAATGTGGTACCACACTGAAACAGCCGATTAAACCTGGTTGCGATCAATATTTTAGAGGATAACGCATGTTAGGTCTAGGTTAGCCCTGGGATTTTCACTCATCAGACTCATACTTTCGCATATTTCTCATACTTCATGGCTAGATCCTGGGCTGTTTCTGGATTGTATCACGTAGTAATGTGGTACCACACTGAAACAGTCAATTAAACCTGGTTTCCATCAATATTTTAGAGGAAAACGCATGTTAGGTCTAGGTTAGGCCTGGGATTTGCCCTCATCAGGGTCATACTTTCGCAGTTCTAACATACATGTTGACCTGATCGAGTGTTTTTTCTGCTTTGGATCACGTAGTATAGTGGTACCACACTGAAACAGTCGATTAAACCAGGTTTCGATCAATATTTTAGAGGATAACGCATGTTAGGTCTAGGTTAGGTCTGGGATTTTCAGTCATCAGACTCATACTTTCGCATTCATCACATACTTGTTGAACGGATCCTGGGTTTTTACTGGTTTGGATCACGTAGTAATGTGGTACCACACTGAAACAGTCAATTAAAGCTGGATTCGATCAATACTTTGGAGAGTAATTCATGTTAGGTCTAGGTTAGGTCTGGGATTTGCTCTCATCTGGCTCATTCTTTCGCATATTTCACATACTTGATGTCTAGATCCTGGGCTTTTTCTGGATTGCATCACGTAGTAATGAAGTACAACACTGAAACAGTCAATTAAACCTGGTTTCCATCAATACTTTACAGGACAACGCATGTTAGGTCTAGGTTAGGCCTGGGATTTGCCCTCATCAGGGTCATACTTTCGCAGTTTTAACATACACGTTGACCTGATCGAGGGTTTTTTCCGCTTTGGATCACGTAGAAAAGTGGTACCACACTGAAGCAATCCATTAAACCCGGTTTGGATCAATATTTTAGAGGATAACGCATGTTAGGTTTGGGTTAGGTCTAGGATTTGCCCCCATCAGGCTCATACTTTCGCATATTTCTCATAGTTCATGGCTAGATCCTGGGCATTTCTGGATTGTTTCACGTAGTAATGTGGTACCACGCTGAAACAGTCAATTAAACCTGGTTTCGATCAATATTTTAGAGGATAACGCATGTTAGGTCCAGGTTAGGCCTGGGATTTTCACTCATCAGACTCATACTTTCGCATTCTTCACATACTTGTTGAACGGATCCTGGGCTTTTTCTGGATTGCATCACATAGTAATGAAGTACAACACTGAAACAGACAATTAAACCTGGTTTCCATCAATATCTTAGAGGACAACGCAAGTTAGGTCTGGGATAGGTCTGGGATTTGCCCTCATCAGACTCATACTTTCGCATTCTTCACATACCTGTTGAACGGATCGAGGGTTTTTCCTGCTTTGGATCACGTAGTAAAGTGGTACCACACTAAAACAGTCCACTAAACCTGGTTTGGATCAATATTTTAGAGGATAATGCATGTTAGGTCTAGGTTAGCCCTGGGATTTTCACTCATCAGACTCATTCTTTCGCATTCTTCACATACCTGTTGAACGGATCCTGGGTTTTTTCTGGTTTGGATCACGTAGTAATGTGGGATCACACTGAAACAATCAATTAAACCTGGTCTTGATAAATATTTTAGAGGATAACGCATGTTAGGTCTGGGTTAGGTCTAGGATTTGCTCTCGTCAGGCTCATACTTTCGCATATTTCTCATACTTGATGGCTAGATCCTGGGCTCTTTCTGGATTGCATCACGTAGTAATGAAGTACAACACTGAAACGGTCAATTAAACATGGTTTCCATCAATATCTTAGAGGACAACGCAAGTTAGGTCTGGGATAGTTCTGGGATTTGTCCTCATCAGACTCATACTTTCGCATTCTTCACATACTTGTTGAACGGATCCTGGGTTTTTTCTGGTTTGGATCACGTAGTAATGTGGTACCACGCTGAAACAGTCAATTAAACCTGGTTTCGATCAATACTTTAGAGGATAACGCAAGTTAGGTACTAGGTTAGGCCTGGGATTTGCCCTCATCAGGGTCATACTTTCGCAGTTTTAACATGCATGTTGACCTGATCGAGGGTTTTTTCTGCTTTGGATCACGTAATAAAGTGGTGCCGCAACTATAACAGTCAATTAAACCCGGTTTCGACCATTATTTTAGAGGATAACGCAAGTTAGGTCTGGGATAGGTCTGGGATTAGCCCTCATCAGACTCATACTTTCGCACACTTCACATACTCGTTGACAAGATCCTGGGTTTTTTTCTGGTTTGGATCACGTAGTAATGTGGTACCACACTGAAACAGTCGATTGAACCTGGTTTCGATTAATATTTTAGAGAATAATTCATGTTAGGTCTAGGTTAGGCCTGGGATTTGCCCTCATCAGGGTCATACTTTCGCAGTTTTAACATACATGTTGACCTGATCGAGGGTTTTTTCCGCTTTGGATCACGTAGTAAAGTGGTACCACACTGAAGCAGTCCATTAAACCCGGTTTGGATCAATATTTTAGAGGATAACGCATGTTAGGTTCGGGTTAGGTCTAGGATTTGCCCTCACCAGGCTCATACTTTCGCATATTTCTCATACTTCATGGCTAGATCCTGGGTTTTTTCTGGTTTGGATCACGTAGTAATGTGGGACCACACTGAAACAGTCAATTAAACCTGGTTTCCATCAATATTTTAGAGGATAACGCAAGTTAGGCCTGGGATAGGTCTAGGATTTGCCCACATCAGGCTCATGCTTTCGCATATTTCTCATACTTCATGGCTAGATCCTGGGCTGTTTCTGGATTGTATCACGTAGTAATGTGGTACCACGCTGAAACAGTCAATTAAACCTGGTGTGGATAAATATTTTAGAGGATAACGCATCTTAGGTCTGTGTTAGGTCTAAGATTTGCCCTCCTCAGGCTCACAGTTTCGCGTTTTTCGCATACTTGTTGAACAGATCCTGGGCTTTTTCTGGATTGCATTACGTAGTAATGAAGTACAACACTGAAACAGTCAATTAAACCTGGTTTGGATCAATATTTTAGAGAACAATTCATGTTAGGTCTAGGTTAGGCCTGGGATTTGCCCTCATCAGGGTCATACTTTCGCAGTTCTAACATACATGTTGACCTGATCGAGGGTTTTTTCTGCTTTGGATCAGGTAGTAAAGTGGTACCACACTGAAACAGTCCACTGAACCTGGTTTGGATCAATATTTTAGAGGATAATGCATGTTAGGTCTAGGTTAGCCCTGAGATTTTCACTCATCAGACACATTCTTTCGCATTCTTCACATACCTGTTGAACGGATCCTGGGTTTTTTCTGGTTTGAATCACGTAGTAATGTGGGACCACACTGAAGCAATCAATTAAACCTGGTCTTGATAAATATTTTAGAGGATAACTCACGTTAGGTCTCGGTTAGGTCTAGGATTTGCTCTCGTCAGGCTCATACTTTCGCATATTTCTCATACTTGTTGAACAGATCCTGGGTTTTTTCTGGATTGGATCACGTAGTAATGTGGTACCACATTGAAACAGTCAACTAAACCTGGTTTCCATCAATATTTTAGAGGACAATGCAAGTTAGGTCTAGGTAAGGCCTGGGATTTTCACTCATCAGACTCATTCTTTCGCATTCTTCACATACCTGTTGAACGGATCCTGGGTTTTTTCTGGTTTGGATCACGTAGTAATGTGGGACCACACTGAAGCAATCAATTAATCCTGGTCTTGATAAATATTTTAGAGGATAACGCATGTTAGATCTGGGTTAGGTCTAGGATTTGCTCTCGTCAGGCTCATACTTTCGTATATTTCTCATACTTGTTGAACGGATCCTGGGTTTTTTCTGGTTTGGATCACGTAGTAATGTGGTACCACACTGAAACATTCAAATAAACCAGGTCTTGATAAATATTTTAGATGATAACACATGTTAGGTCTGGGTTAGGTCTAGGATTTGCCCTCATCAGGCTCATAATTTCGCATATTTCTCATACTTCATCGCTAGATCCTGGGCTATTTCTGGATTGGATCACGTAGTAATGTGGTACCACACTGAAACAGTCAAATAAACCTGGTTTCGATCAATATTTTAGAGGACAATGCAAGTTAGGTCTGGGATAGGTCTGGGATTTGCTCTCATGAGACTCATGCTTTCGCATTTTTCACATACTTGTTGAACAGATCCTGGGTTTTTTCTGGTATGGATCACGCAGTAATGTGGTACCACACTGAAACATTCAGTTAAACCTGGTCTTGATAAATATTTTTGAGGATAACGCATGTTAGGTCTGGGTTAGGTCTAGGATTTGCCTTCATCAGGCTCATACTTTCGCATATTTCTTATACTTCATGGATAGATCCTGGACTATTTTCTGGTTTGGATCACATAGTAATGTGGTACCACACTGAAACAGTCCACTAAACCTGGTTTGGATCAATATTTTAGAGGATAATGCATGTTAGGTCTAGGTTAGCCCTGAGATTTTCACACATCAGAATCATACTTTCGCATTCTTCAGATACTTGTTGAATGGATCCTGGGTTTTTTCTGGTATGGTTCACGTAGTAATGTGGTACCACACTGAAACAGTCGATTAAACCAGGTTTCGATCAATATTCTTGAGGATAACGCATGTTAGGTCTAGGTAAGGCCTGGGATTTTCACTCATCACACTCATTCTTTCGCATTCTTCACATACCTGTTGAACGGATCCTGGGTTTTTTCTGGATTGGATCACGTAGTAATGTGGTACCACACTGAAACAGTCAAATAAACCTGGTTTCCATCAATATCTTAGAGGACAACGCAAGTTAGGTCTGGGATAGGTCTGGGATTTGCCCTCATCAGACTCATACTTTCGCGTTTTTCACACACTTGTTGAACGGATCCTGGGTTTTTTCTGGTTTGGATCACGTAGTAATGTGGTACCACACTGAAACATTCAAATAAACCTGGTCTTGATCAATATTTTAGAGGATAGCGCATGTTAGGTTTGGGTTAGGTCTAGGATTTGCCCACATCAGGCTCATTCTTTCGCATTTTTCACAGACTTGTTGAACAGATCCTGGGATTTTTCTGGTAGGGATCACGTAGTAATGTGGTACCATACTGAAACATTCAGTTAAACCTGGTCTTGATAAATATTTTTGAGGATAACGCATGTTAGGTCTGGGTTAGGTCTAGGATTTGCCCTCATCAGGGTCATACTTTCGCAGTTCTCACATACACGTTGACCTGATCGAGGGTTTTTCTGCTTTGGATCACGTAGTAATGTGGTACCATACTGAAACATTCAGTTAAACCTGGTCTTGATAAATATTTTTGAGGATAACGCATGTTACGTCTGGGTTAGGTCTAGGATTTGCCCTCATCAGGGTCATACTTTCGCAGTTCTCACATACACGTTGACCTGATCGAGGGTTTTTCTGCTTTGGATCACGTAGTAATGTGGTACCACACTGAAACAGTCAATTAAACATGGTTTCGATCAATATTTTAGAGGTCAATGCAAGTTAGGTCTGGGATAGGTCTGGGATTTGCCCACATCAGGGTCATACTTTCGCATTTTTCACATACTTGTTGATCAGATCCAGGGGTTTTTTCTGGTATGGATCACGTAGTAATGTGGTACCACACTGAAACATTCAGTTAAACCTGGTCTTGATAAATATTTTTGAGGATAACGCATGTTAGGTCTGGGTTAGGTCTACGATTTGCCCTCATCAGGCTCATACTTTCGCATATTTCTCAAACTTGATGGCTAGATCCTGGGCTTTTTCTGGATTGCATCACGTAGTAATGAAGTACAACACTGAAACAGTCAATTAAACCTGGTTTCCATCAATATCTTAGAGGACAACGCAAGTTAGGTCTGGGATAGGTCTGGGATTTGCCCTCATCAGACTCATACGTTTGCGTTTTTCACATACTTGTTGAACGGATCCTGGGTTTTTTCTGGTTTGGCTCACGTAGTAATGTGGTACCACACTGAAACATTCAAATAAACCTGGTCTTGATAAATATTTTAGAGGATAACGCATGTTAGGTCTAGGTAAGGCCTGGGATTTTCACTCATCAGACTCATTCTTTCGCATTCTTCACATACCTGTTGAACGGATCCTGGGTTTTTTCTGGTTTGGATCACGTAGTAATGTGGGACCACACTGAAACAATCAATTAAACCTGGTCTTGATAAATATTTTAGAGGATAACGCATGTTAGGTCTGGGTTAGGTCTAGGATTTGCTCTCGTCAGGCTCATACTTTCGCATATTTCTCAAACTTGATGGCTAGATCCTGGGCTTTTTCTGGATTGCATCACGTAGTAATGAAGTACAACACTGAAACAGTCAATTAAACCTGGTTTCCATCAATATCTTAGAGGACAACGCAAGTTAGGTCTGGGATTGGTCTGGGATTTGCCCTCATCAGACTCATACGTTTCGTTTTTCACATACTTGTTGAACGGATCCTGGGTTTTTTCTGGTTTGGATCACGTAGTAATGTGGTACCACACTGAAACATTCAAATAAACCTGGTCTTGATAAATATTTTAGAGGATAACGCATGTTAGGTTTGGGTTAGGTCTAGGATTTGCCCACATCAGGCTCATACTTTCGCATATTTCTCATACTTCATGGCTAGATCCTGGGCTGCTTCTGGATTGTATCACGTAGTAATGTGGTACCACGCTGAAACAGTCAATTAAACCTTGTTTCGATCGATATTTTAGAGGATACGCAAGTTAGGTCTGGGATAGGTCTGGGATTTGCCCTCATCAGACTCATGCTTTCGCATTTTTCACATACTTGTTGAACAGATCCTGGGTTTTTTCTGGTATGGATCACGTAGTAATGTGGTACCACACTGAAACATTCAGTTAAACCTGGTCTTGATAAATATTTTTGAGGATAACGCATGTTAGGTCTGGGTTAGGTCTAGGATTTGCCCTCGTCAGGCTCATACTTTCGCATATTTCTTATACTTCATGGATAGATCCTGGGCTATTTTCTGGTTTGGATCACATAGTAATGTGGTACCACACTGAAACAGTCGATTAAACCAGGTTTCGATCAATATTTTTGAGGATAACGCATGTTAGGTCTAGGTTAGGCCAGGGATTTTCACTCATCAGACTCATTCTTTCGCATTCTTCACATACTTGTTGAACGGATCCTGGGTTTTTTCTGGTTTGGATCACGTAGTAATGTGGGACCACACTGAAACAATCAATTCAACCTGGTCTTGATAAATATTTTAGAGGATAACGCATGTTGGGTCTGGGTTAGGCCTGGGATTTGCCCTCATCAGGGTCATACTTTCGTAGTTCTAACATACATGTTGACCTGATCGAGGGTTTTTTCTGCTTTGGATCACGTAGTGAAGTGGTACCACATTGAAACAGTCCACTAAACCTGGTTTGGATCAATATTTTAGAGGATAATGCATGTTAGGTCTAGGTTAGCCCTGAGATTTTCACTCATCAGACTCATACTTTCGCATTCTTCAGATACCTGTTGAACGGTTCCTGGGTTTTTTCTGTTATGGTTCACGTTGTAATGTGGTACCATACTGAAACATTCTGTTAAACCTGGTCTTGATAAGTATTTTTGAGGATAACGCATGTTAGGTCTGGGTTAGGCCTGGGATTTGCCCTCATCAGGGTCATACTTTCGCAGTTCTAACATACATGTTGACCTGATCGAGGGTTTTTTGTGCTTTGGATCACGTAGTAAAGTGGTACCACACTGAAACAGTCCACTAAACCTGGTTTGGATCAATATTTTAGAGGATAATGCATGTTAGGTCTAGGTTAGCCCTGAGATTTTCACTCATCAGACTCATACTTTCGCATTCTTCAGATACCTGTTGAACGGATCCTGGGTTTTTTCTGGTATGGTTCACGTAGTAATGTGGTACCACACTGAAACAATCAATTAAACCAGGTCTTGATAAATATTTTAGATGATAACGCATGTTAGGTCTGGGTTAGGTCTAGGATTTGCCCTCATCAGGCTCATACTTTCGCATATTTCTCATACTTCATGGCTAGATCCTGGGATATTTCTGGATTGGATCACGTAGTAATGTGGTACCACACTGAAACAGTCAATTAAACCTGGTTTCGATCAATATTTTAGAGGACAATGCAAGTTAGGTCTGGGATAGGTCTGGGATTTGCCCACATCAGGGTGATACTTTCGCATTTTTCACATACTTGTTGAACAGATCCTGGGGGTTTTCTGGTTTGGATCGCGCAGTAATGTGGTACCACACTGAAACAGCCCACTAAACCTGGTTTCGATCAATATTTTAGAGGATAACGAAAGTTATGTCTAGGTTAGGCCTGGGATTTGCCCTCATCAGACTCATGCTTTCGCATTTTTCACATACTTGTTGAACAGATCCTGGGTTTTTTTCTGGTTTGGATCACGTAGTAGTGTGGTACCACACCGAAACATTCAGTTAAACCTGGTCTTGATAAATATTTTTGAGGATAACGCATGTTAGGTCTAGGTTAGGCCGGGGATTTTCACTCATCAGACTCATACTTTCGCATTCTTCACATACTTGTTGAACGGATCCTGGGTTTTTACTGGTTTGGATCACGTAGTAATGTGGTACCACACTGAAACATTCAATTAAACCTTGTCTCGATAAATATTTTAGAGAATAACGCATCTTAGGTCTGGGTTAGGTCTAGGATTTGCCCTCATCAGGCTCATACTTTCGCATATCTCTCATACTTCATGGCTGGATCCTGGGCTATTTCTGGATTGGATCATGTAGTAATGTGGCACCACACTGAAACAGTCAATTAAACCCGGTTTTGATCAATATTTTAGAGAATAATTCATGTTAGGTCTAGGTTAGGTCAGGGATTTGCTCTCATCAGGCTCATTCTTTCGCATATTTCTCATACTTGATGGCTAGATCCTGGGCTTTTTCTGGATTGCATCACGTAGTAATGAAGTACAACACTGAAACAGTCCATTAAACCTGGTTGCAATCAATATTTTAGAGGATAACACATGTTAGGTCTGGGTTAGGTCTAGTATTTGCCCTCATCAGGCCCATTCTTTCGCATATTTCTCAAACTTGATGGCTAGATCCTGGGCTTTTTCTGGATTGCATCACGTAGTAATGTAGTACCACGATGAAACATTCAATTAAACCAGGTCTTGATAAATATTTCAGAGGATAACGCATGTTAGGTCTGGGTTAGGTCTAGGATTTGCACTCATCAGGCTCATACTTTCGCATATTTCTCATACTTCATGGCTAGATCCTGGGCTTTTTCTGGATTGCATCACGTAGTAATGAAGTACAACACTGAAACAGACAATTGAACCTGGTCTCCATCAATATCTTAGAGGACAACGCAAGTTAGGCCTGGGATAAGGTCTTGGATTTGCCCTCATCAGGCTCATACTTTCGCATATATCTCATACTTCATGGCTAGATCCTGGGCTATTTCTGGATTGGATCACGTAGTAATGTGGTACCACACTGAAACATTCAATGAAACCTGGTCTGGATAAATATTTTAGAGGATAACGCATGTTAGGTCTGGGTTAGGTCTAGGATTTGCCCTCATCAGGCTCATTCTTTCGCATATTTCTCATACTTGATGGCTAGATCCTGGGCTTTTTCTGGATTGCATCACGTAGTAATGTGGTACCACGCTGAAACAGTCAACTAAACCTGGTTTCGATCAATATGTTAGAGGATAACGCAAGTTAGGTATGGGATAGGTCTAGGATTTGCCCTCATCAGGCTCTTACTTTCGCATATTTCTCATACTTCATGGCTAGATCCTGGGCTTTTTCTGGATTGCATCACGTAGTAATGAAGTACAACACTGAAACAGTCAATTAAACCTGGTTTCCATCAATATCTTAGAGGACAACGCAAGTTAGGCCTGGGATAAGGTCTTGGATTTGCCCTCATCAGGCTCATACTTTCGCATATTTCTCATACTTCATGGCTAGATCCTGGGCTATTTCTGGATTGGATCACGTAGTAAAGTGGTACCACACTGAAACATTCAATGAAACCTGGTCTGGATAAATATTTTAGAGGATAACACATGTTAGGTCTGGGTTAGGTCTAGTATTTGCCCTCATCAGGCCCATTCTTTCGCATATTTCTCAAACTTGATGGCTAGATCCTGGGCTTTTTCTGGATTGCATCACGTAGTAATGTAGTACCACGATGAAACATTCAATTAAACCTGGTCTTGATAAATATTTCAGAGGATAACGCATGTTAGGTCTGGGTTAGGTCTAGGATTTGCACTCATCAGGCTCATACTTTCGCATATTTCTCATACTTCATGGCTAGATCCTGGGCTTTTTCTGGATTGCATCACGTAGTAATGAAGTACAACACTGAAA
Source organism: Colletes latitarsis (assembly GCF_051014445.1). Lineage (NCBI taxonomy): Eukaryota > Metazoa > Arthropoda > Insecta > Hymenoptera > Colletidae > Colletes > Colletes latitarsis. Next base: position 22,960,393 of record NW_027488365.1, on the reverse strand, counting down.
CAGACAATTGACCCTGGTCTCCATCAATATCTTAGAGGACAACGCAAGTTAGGCCTGGGATAAGGTCTTGGATTTGCCCTCATCAGGCTCATACTTTCGCATATTTCTCATACTTCATGGCTAGATCCTGGGCTATTTCTGGATTGGATCACGTAGTAAAGTGGTACCACACTGAAACATTCAATGAAACCTGGTCTGGATAAATATTTTAGAGGATAACGCATGTTAGGTCTGGGTTAGGTCTAGTATTTGCCCCCATCAGGCTCATTCTTTCGCATATTTCTCAAACTTGATGGCTAGATCCTGGGCTTTTTCTGGATTGCATCACGTAGTAATGTGGTACCACACTGAAACATTCAATTAAACCTGGTCTTGATAAATATTTTGGAAGATAACGCATGTTAGGTCTGGGTTAGGTCAAGGATTTGCCCTCATCGGGCTCATACTTTCGCATATTTCTCATACTTCATGGCTAGATCCTGGGCTATTTCTGGATTGGATCTCGTAGTAAAGTGGTACCACACTGAAACATTCAATGGAACCTGGTCTGGATAAATATTTTAGAGGATAACGCATGTTAGGTCTGGGATAGGTCTGGGATTTGACCTCATCAGACTCATACTTTCGCGTTTTTCACATACTTGTTGAACAGATCCTGGGTTTTTTCTGGTTTGGATCACGTAGTAGTGTGGTACCACACTGAAACAGTCCATTAAACCTGGTTGCGATCAGTATTATAGAGGATAACGCATGTTAGGTCTGGGTTAGGCCTGGGATTTGCCCTCATCAGGGTCATACTTTCGCAGTTCTAACATACATGTTGACCTGATCGAGGGTTTTTTCTGCTTTGGATCACGTAGTAAAGTGGTACCACACTGAAACAGTCCACTAAACCTCGTTTGGATCAATATTTTAGAGGATAATGCATGTTAGGTCTAGGTTAGCCCTGAGATTTTCACTCATCAGACTCATACTTTCGCATTCTTCAGATACCTGTTGAACGGATCCTGGGTTTTTTCTGGTATGGTTCACGTAGTAATGTGGTACCACACTGAAACAATCAATGGAACCTGGTCTGGATAAATATTTTAGAGGATAACGCATGTTAGGTCTGGGTTAGGTCTAGGAATTGCCCTCATCAGGCTTATTCTTTCGCATATGTCTCATACATGATGGCTAGATCCTGGGCATTTTCTTGATCGCAGCACGTAGTAATGAAGTACAACACTGAAACAGTCACTTAAACCTGGTTTCCATCAATATCTTAGAGGACAACGCAAGTTAGGTCTAGGTAAGGCCTGGGATTTTCACTCATCAGACTCATTCTTTCGCATTCTTCACATACTTGTTGAACAGATCCTGGGTTTTTTCTGGTATGGATCACGTAGTAATGTGGTACCATACTGAAACATTCAGTTAAACCTGGTCTTGATAAATATTTTTGAGGATAACGCATGTTAGGTCTGGGTTAGGTCTAGGATTTGCCCTCGTCAGGCTCATACTTTCGCATATTTCTTATACTTCATGGATAGATCCTGGGCTATTTTCTGGTTTGGATCACATAGTAATGTGGTGCCACACTGAAACAGTCAATTAAACCTTGTTTCGATCGATATTTTAGGGGATAACGCAAGTTAGGTCTGGGATAGGTCTGGGATTTGCCCTCATCAGACTCATGCTTTCGCATTTTTCACATACTTGTTGAACAGATCCTGGGTTTTTTCTGGTATGGATCACGTAGTAATGTGGTACCATACTGAAACATTCAGTTAAACCTGGTCTTGATAAATATTTTTGAGGATAACGCATGTTAGGTCTGGGTTAGGTCTAGGATTTGCCCTCATCAGGCTCATACTTTCGCATATTTCTCATACTTCATGGCTAGATCCTGGGCTATTTCTGGATTGGATCTCGTAGTAAAGTAGTACCACACTGAAACATTCAATGGAACCTGGTCTGGATAAATATTTTAGAGGATAACGCATGTTAGGTCTGGGTTAGGTCTAGGAATAGCCCTCATCAGGCTTATTCTTTCGCATATGTCTCATACATGATGGCTAGATCCTGGGCATTTTCTTGATCGCATCACGTAGTAATGAAGTACAACACAGAAACAGTCACTTAAACCTGGTTTCCATCAATATCTTAGAGGACAACGCAAGTTAGGTCTAGGTAAGGCCTGGGATTTTCACTCATCAGACTCATTCTTTCGCATTCTTCACATACTTGTTGAACGGATCCTGGGTTTTTTCTGGTTTGGATCACGTAGTAATGTGGTACCACACTGAAACATTCAAATAAACCTGGTCTTGATAAATATTTTAGAGGATAACGCATGTTAGGTTTGGATTAGGTCTAGGATTTGCCCACATCAGGCTCATACTTTCGCATATTTCTCATACTTCATGGCTAGATCCTGGGCTGCTTCTGGATTGTATCACGTAGTAATGTGGTACCACGCTGAAACAGTCAATTAAACCTTGTTTCGATCGATATTTTAGGGGATAACGCAAGTTAGGTCTGGGATAGGTCTGGGATTTGCCCTCATCAGACTCATACTTTCGCATTTTTCACATACTTGTTGAACAGATCCTGGGTTTTTTCTGGTATGGATCACGTAGTAATGTGGTACCATACTGAAACATTCAGTTAAACCTGGTCTTGATAAATATTTTTGAGGATAACGCATGTTAGGTCTGGGTTAGGTCTAGGATTTGCCCTCGTCAGGCTCATACTTTCGCATATTTCTTATACTTCATGGATAGATCCTGGGCTATTTTCTGGTTTGGATCACGTAGTAAAGTCGTACCACACTGAAACAGTCCACTAAACCTCGTTTGGATCAATATTTTTGAGGATAACGCATGTTAGGTCTAGGTTAGGCCTGGGATTTTCACTCATCAGACTCATTCTTTCGCATTCTTCACATACTTGTTGAACAGATCCTGGGTCTTTTTCTGGTTTGGATCACGTAGTAGTGTGGTACCACACCGAAACATTCAGTTAAACCTGGTCTTGATAAATATTTTTGAGGATAACGCATGTTAGGTCTAGGTTAGGCCGGGGATTTTCACTCATCAGACTCATACTTTCGCATTCTTCACATACTTGTTGAACGGATCCTGGGTTTTTACTGGTTTGGATCACGTAGTAATGTGGTACCACACTGAAACATTCAATTAAACCTGGTCTTGATAAATATTTTAGAGGATAACGCATGTTAGGTTTGGGTTAGGTCTAGGATTTGCCCTCATTAGGCTCATACTATCGCATATTTCTCATACTTCATGGCTAGATCCTGGGCTGTTCCTGGTTTGGATCACGTAGTAGTGTGGTACCACACTGAAACAGTCCATTAAACCTGGTTGCGATCAATGTTTTAGAGGATAACGCATGTTAGGTCTGGGTTAGGTCTAGTATTTGCCCTCATCAGGCTCATTCTTTCGCATATTTCTCAAACTTGATGGCTAGATCCTGGGCTTTTTCTGGATTGCATCACGTAGTAATGTAGTACCACACTGAAACATTCAATTAAACCTGGTCTTGATAAATATTTCAGAGGATAACGCATGTTAGGTCTGGGTTAGGTCTAGGATTTGCACTCATCAGGCTCATACTTTCGCATATTTCTCATACTTCATGGCTAGATCCTGGGCTTTTTCTGGATTGCATCACGTAGTAATGAAGTACAACACTGAAACAGTCAATTGAACCTGGTCTCCATCAATATCTTAGAGGACAACGCATGTTAGGTCTGGGATAGGTCTTGGATTTGCCCTCATCAGGCTCATACTTTCGCATATTTCTCATACTTGATGGCTAGATCCTGGGCTGTTTCTGGATTGTATCACGTAGTAATGTGGTACCACGCTGAAAGAGTCCATTAAACCTGGTTGCGATCAATATTTTAGAGGATAACGCATGTTAGGTCTGGGTTAGGTCTAGGATTTGCACTCATCAGGCTCATACTTTCGCATATTTCTCATACTTCATGGCTAGATCCTGGGCTTTTTCTGGATTGCATCACGTAGTAATGAAGTACAACACTGAAACAGTCAATTGAACCTGGTCTCCATCAATATCTTAGAGGACAACGCATGTTAGGTCTGGGTTAGGTCTAGGATTTGCCCTCGTCAGGCTCATACTTTCGCATATTTCTTATACTTCATGGATAGATCCTGGGCTATTTTCTGGTTTGGATCACATAGTAATGTGGTACCACACTGAAACAGTCGATTAAACCAGGTTTCGATCAATATTTTAGAGGATAATGCATGTTAGGTCTAGGTTAGCCCTGAGATTTTCACTCATCAGACACATTCTTTCGCATTCTTCACATACCTGTTGAACGGATCCTGGGTTTTTTCTGGTTTGAATCACGTAGTAATGTTGGACCACACTGAAGCAATCAATTAAACTTGGTCTTGATAAATATTTTAGAGGATAACTCACGTTAGGTCTCGGTTAGGTCTAGGATTTGCTCTCGTCAGGCTCATACTTTCGCATATTTCTCATACTTGTTGAACAGATCCTGGGTTTTTTCTGGATTGGATCACGTAGTAATGTGGTACCACATTGAAACAGTCAACTAAACCTGGTTTCCATCAATATTTTAGAGGACAATGCAAGTTAGGTCTAGGTAAGGCCTGGGATTTTCACTCATCAGACTCATTCTTTCGCATTCTTCACATACCTGTTGAACGGATCCTGGGTTTTTTCTGGTTTGGATCACGTAGTAATGTGGGACCACACTGAAGCAATCAATTAATCCTGGTCTTGATAAATATTTTAGAGGATAACGCATGTTAGATCTGGGTTAGGTCTAGGATTTGCTCTCGTCAGGCTCATACTTTCGTATATTTCTCATACTTGTTGAACGGATCCTGGGTTTTTTCTGGTTTGGATCACGTAGTAATGTGGTACCACACTGAAACATTCAAATAAACCAGGTCTTGATAAATATTTTAGATGATAACACATGTTAGGTCTGGGTTAGGTCTAGGATTTGCCCTCATCAGGCTCATAATTTCGCATATTTCTCATACTTCATCGCTAGATCCTGGGCTATTTCTGGATTGGATCACGTAGTAATGTGGTACCACACTGAAACAGTCAAATAAACCTGGTTTCGATCAATATTTTAGAGGACAATGCAAGTTAGGTCTGGGATAGGTCTGGGATTTGCTCTCATGAGACTCATGCTTTCGCATTTTTCACATACTTGTTGAACAGATCCTGGGTTTTTTCTGGTATGGATCACGCAGTAATGTGGTACCACACTGAAACATTCAGTTAAACCTGGTCTTGATAAATATTTTTGAGGATAACGCATGTTAGGTCTGGGTTAGGTCTAGGATTTGCCTTCATCAGGCTCATACTTTCGCATATTTCTTATACTTCATGGATAGATCCTGGACTATTTTCTGGTTTGGATCACATAGTAATGTGGTACCACACTGAAACAGTCCACTAAACCTGGTTTGGATCAATATTTTAGAGGATAATGCATGTTAGGTCTAGGTTAGCCCTGAGATTTTCACACATCAGAATCATACTTTCGCATTCTTCAGATACTTGTTGAATGGATCCTGGGTTTTTTCTTGTATGGTTCACGTAGTAATGTGGTACCACACTGAAACATTCAAATAAACCAGGTCTTGATAAATATTTTAGATGATAACACATGTTAGGTCTGGGATAGGTCTGGGATTTGCCCTCATCAGACTCATACTTTCGCGTTTTTCACACACTTGTTGAACGGATCCTGGGTTTTTTCTGGTTTGGATCACGTAGTAATGTGGTACCACACTGAAACATTCAAATAAACCTGGTCTTGATCAATATTTTAGAGGATAGCGCATGTTAGGTTTGGGTTAGGTCTAGGATTTGCCCACATCAGGCTCATTCTTTCGCATTTTTCACAGACTTGTTGAACAGATCCTGGGATTTTTCTGGTAGGGATCACGTAGTAATGTGGTACCATACTGAAACATTCAGTTAAACCTGGTCTTGATAAATATTTTTGAGGATAACGCATGTTAGGTCTGGGTTAGGTCTAGGATTTGCCCTCATCAGGGTCATACTTTCGCAGTTCTCACATACACGTTGACCTGATCGAGGGTTTTTCTGCTTTGGATCACGTAGTAATGTGGTACCACACTGAAACAGTCAATTAAACATGGTTTCGATCAATATTTTAGAGGTCAATGCAAGTTAGGTCTGGGATAGGTCTGGGATTTGCCCACATCAGGGTCATACTTTCGCATTTTTCACATACTTGTTGATCAGATCCTGGGTTTTTTCTGGTTTGGATCGGGCAGTAATGTGGTACCACACTGAAACAGCCCACTAAACCTGGTTTCGATCAATATTTTAGAGGATAACGAAAGTTACGTCTAGGTTACGCCTGGGATTTGCTCCCATCAAACTCGTGCTTTCGCATTTTTCACATACTTGTTGAACAGATCCTGGGTTTTTTCTGGTATGGATCACGTAGTAATGTGGTACCACACTGAAACATTCAGTTAAACCTGGTCTTGATAAATATTTTTGAGGATAACGCATGTTAGGTCTGGGTTAGGTCTACGATTTGCCCTCATCAGGCTCATACTTTCGCATATTTCTCAAACTTGATGGCTAGATCCTGGGCTTTTTCTGGATTGCATCACGTAGTAATGAAGTACAACACTGAAACAGTCAATTAAACCTGGTTTCCATCAATATCTTAGAGGACAACGCAAGTTAGGTCTGGGATAGGTCTGGGATTTGCCCTCATCAGACTCATACGTTTGCGTTTTTCACATACTTGTTGAACGGATCCTGGGTTTTTTCTGGTTTGGATCACGTAGTAATGTGGTACCACACTGAAACATTCAAATAAACCTGGTCTTGATAAATATTTTAGAGGATAACGCATGTTAGGTCTAGGTAAGGCCTGGGATTTTCACTCATCAGACTCATTCTTTCGCATTCTTCACATACCTGTTGAACGGATCCTGGGTTTTTTCTGGTTTGGATCACGTAGTAATGTGGGACCACACTGAAACAATCAATTAAACCTGGTCTTGATAAATATTTTAGAGGATAACGCATGTTAGGTCTGGGTTAGGTCTAGGATTTGCTCTCGTCAGGCTCATACTTTCGCATATTTCTCAAACTTGATGGCTAGATCCTGGGCTTTTTCTGGATTGCATCACGTAGTAATGAAGTACAACACTGAAACAGTCAATTAAACCTGGTTTCCATCAATATCTTAGAGGACAACGCAAGTTAGGTCTGGGATTGGTCTGGGATTTGCCCTCATCAGACTCATACGTTTCGTTTTTCACATACTTGTTGAACGGATCCTGGGTTTTTTCTGGTTTGGATCACGTAGTAATGTGGTACCACACTGAAACATTCAAATAAACCTGGTCTTGATAAATATTTTAGAGGATAACGCATGTTAGGTTTGGGTTAGGTCTAGGATTTGCCCACATCAGGCTCATACTTTCGCATATTTCTCATACTTCATGGCTAGATCCTGGGCTGCTTCTGGATTGTATCACGTAGTAATGTGGTACCACGCTGAAACAGTCAATTAAACCTTGTTTCGATCGATATTTTAGAGGATACGCAAGTTAGGTCTGGGATAGGTCTGGGATTTGCCCTCATCAGACTCATGCTTTCGCATTTTTCACATACTTGTTGAACGGATCCTGGGTTTTTTCTGGTATGGATCACGTAGTAATGTGGTACCACACTGAAACATTCAGTTAAACCTGGTCTTGATAAATATTTTTGAGGATAACGCATGTTAGGTCTGGGTTAGGTCTAGGATTTGCCCTCGTCAGGCTCATACTTTCGCATATTTCTTATACTTCATGGATAGATCCTGGGCTATTTTCTGGTTTGGATCACATAGTAATGTGCTACCACACTGAAACAGTCGATTAAACCAGGTTTCGATCAATATTTTTGAGGATAACGCATGTTAGGTCTAGGTTAGGCCTGGGATTTTCACTCATCAGACTCATTCTTTCGCATTCTTCACATACTTGTTGAACGGATCCTGGGTTTTTTCTGGTTTGGATCACGTAGTAATGTGGGACCACACTGAAACAATCAATTCAACCTGGTCTTGATAAATATTTTAGAGGATAACGCATGTTGGGTCTGGGTTAGGCCTGGGATTTGCCCTCATCAGGGTCATACTTTCGCAGTTCTAACATACATGTTGACCTGATCGAGGGTTTTTTCTGCTTTGGATCACGTAGTAAAGTGGTACCACATTGAAACAGTCCACTAAACCTGGTTTGGATCAATATTTTAGAGGATAATGCATGTTAGGTCTAGGTTAGCCCTGAGATTTTCACTCATCAGACTCATACTTTCGCATTCTTCAGATACCTGTTGAACGGATCCTGGGTTTTTTCTGTTATGGTTCACGTTGTAATGTGGTACCATACTGAAACATTCTGTTAAACCTGGTCTTGATAAGTATTTTTGACGATAACGCATGTTAGGTCTGGGTTAGGCCTGGGATTTGCCCTCATCAGGGTCATACTTTCGCAGTTCTAACATACATGTTGACCTGATCGAGGGTTTTTTGTGCTTTGGATCACGTAGTAAAGTGGTACCACACTGAAACAGTCCACTAAACCTGGTTTGGATCAATATTTTAGAGGATAATGCATGTTAGGTCTAGGTTAGCCCTGAGATTTTCACTCATCAGACTCATACTTTCGCATTCTTCAGATACCTGTTGAACGGATCCTGGGTTTTTTCTGGTATGGTTCACGTAGTAATGTGGTACCACACTGAAACAATCAATTAAACCAGGTCTTGATAAATATTTTAGATGATAACGCATGTTAGGTCTGGGTTAGGTCTAGGATTTGCCCTCATCAGGCTCATACTTTCGCATATTTCTCATACTTCATGGCTAGATCCTGGGATATTTCTGGATTGGATCACGTAGTAATGTGGTACCACACTGAAACAGTCAATTAAACCTGGTTTCGATCAATATTTTAGAGGACAATGCAAGTTAGGTCTGGGATAGGTCTGGGATTTGCCCACATCAGGGTGATACTTTCGCATTTTTCACATACTTGTTGAACAGATCCTGGGGGTTTTCTGGTTTGGATCGCGCAGTTATGTGGTACCACACTGAAACAGCCCACTAAACCTGGTTTCGATCAATATTTTAGAGGATAACGAAAGTTATGTCTAGGTTAGGCCTGGGATTTGCCCTCATCAGACTCATGCTTTCGCATTTTTCACATACTTGTTGAACAGATCCTGGGTTTTTTTCTGGTTTGGATCACGTAGTAGTGTGGTACCACACCGAAACATTCAGTTAAACCTGGTCTTGATAAATATTTTTGAGGATAACGCATGTTAGGTCTAGGTTAGGCCGGGGATTTTCACTCATCAGACTCATACTTTCGCATTCTTCACATACTTGTTGAACGGATCCTGGGTTTTTACTGGTTTGGATCACGTAGTAATGTGGTACCACACTGAAACATTCAATTAAACCTGGTCTTGATAAATATTTTAGAGGATAACACATGTTAGGTCTGGGTTAGGTCTAGGATTTGCCCTCACCAGGCTCCTCCTTTCGCATATTTCTCATACTTCATGGCTGGATCCTGGGCTATTTCTGGATTGGATCAAATAGTAATGTGGTACCACACTGAAACAGTCGATTAAACCTGGTTGCGATCAATATTTTAGAGAATAATTCATGTTAGGTCTTGGTTAGGTCAGGGATTTGCTCTCATCAGGCTCATTCTTTCGCATATTTCTCATACGTGATGGCTAGATCCTGGGCTTTTTCTGGATTGTACCACGCAGTAATTTGGTACCACGCTGAAACAGTCAATGAAACCTAGTTTCCATCAATATTTTAGAGCACAACGCAAGTTAGGTCTAGGTAAGGCCTGAGATTTTCACTGATCAGACTCATACTTTCGCATTCTTCACATACTTGTTGAACGGATCCTGGGTTTTTTCTGGTTTTGATAACGTAGTAATGTGGTACCACACTGAAACAGTCAATTAAACCTGGTTTTGATCAATATTTTAGAGAATAATTCATGTTAGGTCTAGGTTAGGTCAGGGATTTGCTCTCATCAGGCTCATTCTTTCGCATATTTCTCATACGTGATGGCTAGATCCTGGGCTTTTTCTGGATTTCATCACGTAGTAATGAAGTACAACACTGAAACAGTCAATTAAACTTGGTATCCATCAATATTTTAGAGGACAACGCATGTTAGGTCTAGGTTAGGCCTGGGATTTGCCCTCATCAGGGTCATACTGCCGCAGTTTTAACATACTTGTTGAACGGATCCTGGGTTTTTTCAGGTTTGGTTCACGTAGTAATGTGGTACCACACTGAAACATTCAATTAAACCTGGTCTTGATAAATATTTTAGAGGATAACGCATGTTAGGTTTGGGTTAGGTCTAGGATTTGCCCTCATTAGGCTCATACTATCGCATATTTCTCATACTTCATGGCTAGATCCTGGGCTATTTCTGGATTGGATCACGTAGTAAAGTGGTACCACACTGAAACATTCAATGAAACCTGGTCTGGATAAATATTTTAGAGGATAATGCAAGTTAGGTCTAGGTAAGGCCTGAGATTTTCACTGATCAGACTCATACTTTCGCATTCTTCACATACTTGTTGAACGGATCCTGGGTTTTTTCTGGTTTTGATAACGTAGTAATGTGGTACCACACTGAAACAGTCAATTAAACCTGGTTTTGATCAATATTTTAGAGAATAATTCATGTTAGGTCTAGGTTAGGTCAGGGATTTGCTCTCATCAGGCTCATACTTTCGCATATTTCTCATACTTCATGGCTAGATCCTGGGCTTTTTCTGGATTGCATCACGTAGTAATGAAGTACAACACTGAAACAGACAATTGAACCTGGTCTCCATCAATATCTTAGAGGACAACGCAAGTTAGGCCTGGGATAGGTCTTGGATTTGCCCTCATCAGGCTCATACTTTCGCATATTTCTCATACTTCATGGCTAGATCCTGGGCTATTTCTGGATTGGATCACGTAGTAAAGTGGTACCACACTGAAACATTCAATGAAACCTGGTCTGGATAAATATTTTAGAGGATAACGCATGTTAGGTCTGGGTTAGGTCTAGGATTTGCCCTCATCAGGCTCATTCTTTCGCATATTTCTCATACTTGATGGCTAGATCCTGGGCTTTTTCTGGATTGCATCACGTAGTAATGTGGTACCACGCTGAAACAGTCAACTAAACCTGGTTTCGATCAATATGTTAGAGGATAACGCAAGTTAGGTATGGGATAGGTCTAGGATTTGCCCTCATCAGGCTCTTACTTTCGCATATTTCTCATACTTCATGGCTAGATCCTGGGCTTTTTCTGGATTGCATCACGTAGTAATGAAGTACAACACTGAAACAGTCAATTAAACCTGGTTTCCATCAATATTTTAGAGGACAACGCATGTTAGGTCTAGGTTAGGCCTGGGATTTGCCCTCATCAGGGTCATACTGTCGCAGTTTTAACATACTTGTTGAACGGATCCTGGGTTTTTTCTGGTTTGGATCACATAGTAATGTGGTACCACACTGAAACAGTCGATTAAACCTGCTTTTGATCAATATTTTAGAGAATAATTCATGTTAGGTCTAGGTTAGGTCAGGGATTTGCTCACATCAGGCTCATTCTTTCGCATATTTCTCATACTTGATGGCTAGATCCTGTACTTTTTCTGGATTGCAGCACGTAGTAATGAAGTACAACACTGAAACAGTCAATTAAATCTGGTTTCGATCAATATTTTAGAGAATAACGCATGTTAGGTCTGGGTTAGGTCTAGTATTTGCCCCCATCAGGCTCATTCTTTCGCATATTTCTCAAACTTGATGGCTAGATCCTGGGCTTTTTCTGGATTGCATCACGTAGTAATGTGGTACCACACTGAAACATTCAATTAAACCTGGTCTTGATAAATATTTTGGAAGATAACGCATGTTAGGTCTGGGTTAGGTCAAGGATTTGCCCTCATCGGGCTCATACTTTCGCATATTTCTCATACTTCATGGCTAGATCCTGGGCTATTTCTGGATTGGATCTCGTAGTAAAGTGGTACCACACTGAAACATTCAATGGAACCAGGTCTGGATAAATATTTTAGAGGATAACGCATGTTAGGTCTGGGATAGGTCTGGGATTTGACCTCATCAGACTCATACTTTCGCGTTTTTCACATACTTGTTGAACAGATCCTGGGTTTTTTCTGGTTTGGATCACGTAGTAGTGTGGTACCACACTGAAACAGTCCATTAAACCTGGTTGCGATCAATATTATAGAGGATAACGCATGTTAGGTCTGGGTTAGGCCTGGGATTTGCCCTCATCAGGGTCATACTTTCGCAGTTCTAACATACATGTTGACCTGATCGAGGGTTTTTTCTGCTTTGGATCACGTAGTAAAGTGGTACCACACTGAAACAGTCCACTAAACCTCGTTTGGATCAATATTTTAGAGGATAATGCATGTTAGGTCTAGGTTAGCCCTGAGATTTTCACTCATCAGACTCATACTTTCGCATTCTTCAGATACCTGTTGAACGGATCCTGGGTTTTTTCTGGTATGGTTCACGTAGTAATGTGGTACCACACTGAAACAATCAATGGAACCTGGTCTGGATAAATATTTTAGAGGATAACGCATGTTAGGTCTGGGTTAGGTCTAGGAATTGCCCTCATCAGGCTTATTCTTTCGCATATGTCTCATACATGATGGCTAGATCCTGGGCATTTTCTTGATCGCATCACGTAGTAATGAAGTACAACACTGAAACAGTCACTTAAACCTGGTTTCCATCAATATCTTAGAGGACAACGCAAGTTAGGTCTAGGTAAGGCCTGGGATTTTCACTCATCAGACACATTCTTTCGCATTCTTCACATACTTGTTGAACAGATCCTGGGTTTTTTCTGGTATGGATCACGTAGTAATGTAGTACCATACTGAAACATTCAGTTAAACCTGGTCTTGATAAATATTTTTGAGGATAACGCATGTTAGGTCTGGGTTAGGTCTAGGATTTGCCCTCGTCAGGCTCATACTTTCGCATATTTCTTATACTTCATGGATAGATCCTGGGCTATTTTCTGGTTTGGATCACATAGTAATGTGGTGCCACACTGAAACAGTCAATTAAACCTTGTTTCGTTCGATATTTTAGGGGATAACGCAAGTTAGGTCTGGGATAGGTCTGGGATTTGCCCTCATCAGACTCATGCTTTCGCATTTTTCACATACTTGTTGAACAGATCCTGGGTTTTTTCTGGTATGGATCACGTAGTAATGTGGTACCATACTGAAACATTCAGTTAAACCTGGTCTTGATAAATATTTTTGAGGATAACGCATGTTAGGTCTGGGTTAGGTCTAGGATTTGCCCTCATCAGGCTCATACTTTCGCATATTTCTCATACTTCATGGCTAGATCCTGGGCTATTTCTGGATTGGATCTCGTAGTAAAGTAGTACCACACTGAAACATTCAATGGAACCTGGTCTGGATAAATATTTTAGAGGATAACGCATGTTAGGTCTGGGTTAGGTCTAGGAATTGCCCTCATCAGGCTTATTCTTTCGCATATGTCTCATACATGATGGCTAGATCCTGGGCATTTTCTTGATCGCATCACGTAGTAATGAAGTACAACACTGAAACAGTCACTTAAACCTGGTTTCCATCAATATCTTAGAAGACAACGCAAGTTAGGTCTAGGTAAGGCCTGGGATTTTCACTCATCAGACTCATTCTTTCGCATTCTTCACATACTTGTTGAACGGATCCTGGGTTTTCTCTGGTTTGGATCACGTAGTAATGTGGTACCACACTGAAACATTCAAATAAACCTGGTCTTGATAAATATTTTAGAGGATAACGCATGTTAGGTTTGGATTAGGTCTAGGATTTGCCCACATCAGGCTCATACTTTCGCATATTTCTCATACTTCATGGCTAGATCCTGGGCTGCTTCTGGATTGTATCACGTAGTAATGTGGTACCACGCTGAAACAGTCAATTAAACCTTGTTTCGATCGATATTTTAGGGGATAACGCAAGTTAGGTCTGGGATAGGTCTGGGATTTGCCCTCATCAGACTCATGCTTTCGCATTTTTCACATACTTGTTGAACAGATCCTGGGTTTTTTCTGGTATGGATCACGTAGTAATGTGGTACCATACTGAAACATTCAGTTAAACCTGGTCTTGATAAATATTTTTGAGGATAACGCATGTTAGGTCTGGGTTAGGTCTAGGATTTGCCCTCGTCAGGCTCATACTTTCGCATATTTCTTATACTTCATGGATAGATCCTGGGCTATTTTCTGGTTTGGATCACATAGTAATGTGGTACCACACTGAAACAGTCGATTAAACCAGGTTTCGATCAATATTTTTGAGGATAACGCATGTTAGGTCTAGGTTAGGCCTGGGATTTTCACTCATCAGACTCATTCTTTCGCATTCTTCACATACTTGTTGAACGGATCCTGGGTTTTTTCTGGTTTGGATCACGTAGTAATGTGGTACCATACTGAAACATTCAGAAAAACCTGGTCTTGATAAATATTTTTGTGGATAACGCATGTTAGGTCTGGGTTAGGTCTAGGATTTGCCCTCATTAGGCTCATACTATCGCATATTTCTCATACTTCATGGCTAGATCCTGGGCTGTTCCTGGTTTGGATCACGTAGTAGTGTGGTACCACACTGAAACAGTCCATTAAACCTGGTTGCGATCAATGTTTTAGAGGATAACGCATGTTAGGTCTGGGTTAGGTCTAGTATTTGCCCTCATCAGGCTCATTCTTTCGCATATTTCTCAAACTTGATGGCTAGATCCTGGGCTTTTTCTGGATTGCATCACGTAGTAATGTAGTACCACACTGAAACATTCAATTAAACCTGGTCTTGATAAATATTTCAGAGGATAACGCATGTTAGGTCTGGGTTAGGTCTAGGATTTGCACTCATCAGGCTCATACTTTCGCATATTTCTCATACTTCATGGCTAGATCCTGGGCTTTTTCTGGATTGCATCACGTAGTTATGAAGTACAACACTGAAACAGTCAATTGAACCTGGTCTCCATCAATATCATAGAGGACAACGCAAGTTAGGTCTGGGATAGGTCTTGGATTTGCCCTCATCAGGCTCATACTTTCGCATATTTCTCATACTTGATGGCTAGATCCTGGGCTTTTTCTGGATTGCATCACGTAGTAATGAAGTACAACACTGAAACAGTCCATTAAACCTGGTTGCGATCAATATTTTAGAGGATAACGCATGTTAGGTCTGGGTTAGGTCTAGGATTTGCACTCATCAGGCTCATACTTTCGCATATTTCTCATACTTCATGGCTAGATCCTGGGCTTTTTCTGGATTGCATCACGTAGTAATGAAGTACAACACTGAAACAGTCAATTGAACCTGGTCTCCATCAATATCTTAGAGGACAACGCATGTTAGGTCTGGGTTAGGTCTAGGATTTGCCCTCATCAGGCTCATACTTTCGCATATTTCTCATACTTCATGGCTAGATCCTGGGCTGTTTCTGGATTGTATCACGTAGTAATGTGGTACCACGCTGAAACAGTCAATTAAACCTGGTTTCGATCAATATGTTAGAGGATAACGCAAGTTAGGTCTGGGTTAGGTCTAGGATTTGCACTCATCAGGCTCATACTTTCGCATATTTCTCATACTTCATGGCTAGATCCTGGGCTTTTTCTGGATTGCATCACGTAGTTATGAAGTACAACACTGAAACAGTCAATTGAACCTGGTCTCCATCAATATCATAGAGGACAACGCAAGTTAGGTCTGGGATAGGTCTTGGATTTGCCCTCATCAGGCTCATACTTTCGCATATTTCTCATACTTGATGGCTAGATCCTGGGCTGTTTCTGGATTGTATCACGTAGTAATGTGGTACCACGCTGAAACAGTCCATTAAACCTGGTTGCGATCAATATTTTAGAGGATAACGCATGTTAGGTCTGGGTTAGGTCTAGGATTTGCACTCATCAGGCTCATACTTTCGCATATTTCTCATACTTCATGGCTAGATCCTGGGCTTTTTCTGGATTGCATCACGTAGTAATGAAGTACAACACTGAAACAGTCAATTGAACCTGGTCTCCATCAATATCTTAGAGGACAACGCATGTTAGGTCTGGGTTAGGTCTAGGATTTGCCCTCGTCAGGCTCATACTTTCGCATATTTCTTATACTTCATGGATAGATCCTGGGCTATTTTCTGGTTTGGATCACATAGTAATGTGGTACCACACTGAAACAGTCGATTAAACCAGGTTTCGATCAATATTTTTGAGGATAACGCATGTTAGGTCTAGGCTAGGCCTGGGATTTTCACTCATCAGACTCATTCTTTCGCATTCTTCACATACTTGTTGAACGGATCCTGGGTTTTTTCTGGTTTGGATCACGTAGTAATGTGGGACCACACTGAAACAATCAATTCAACCTGGTCTTGATAAATATTTCAGAGGATAACGCATGTTAGGTCTGGGTTAGGCCTGGGATTTGCCCTCATCAGGGTCATACTTTCGCAGTTCTAACATACATGTTGACCTGATCGAGGGTTTTTTCTGCTTTGGATCACGTAGTAAAGTGGTACCACACTGAAACAGTCCACTAAACCTGGTTTGGATCAATATTTTTGAGGATAACGCATGTTAGGTCTAGGTTAGGCCTGGGATTTTCACTCATCAGACTCATTCTTTCGCATTCTTCAGATACCTGTTGAACGGATCCTGGGTTTTTTCTGGTATGGTTCACGTAGTAATGTGGTACCACACTGAAACAATCAATTAAACCAGGTCTTGATAAATATTTTAGATGATAACGCATGTTAGGTCTGGGTTAGGTCTAGGATTTGCCCTCATCAGGCTCATACTTTCGCATATTTCTCATACTTCATGGCTAGATCCTGGGATATTTCTGGATTGGATCACGTAGTAATGTGGTACCACACTGAAACAGTCAATTAAACCTGGTTTCGATCAATATTTTAGAGGACAATGCAAGTTAGGTCTGGGATAGGTCTGGGATTTGCCCACATCAGGGTCATACTTTCGCATTTTTCACATACTTGTTGAACAGATCCTGGGGGTTTTCTGGTTTGGATCGCGCAGTAATGTGGTACCACACTGAAACAGCCCACTAAACCTGGTTTCGATCAATATTTTAGAGGATAACGAAAGTTATGTCTAGGTTAGGCCTGGGATTTGCCCTCATCAGACTCATGCTTTCGCATTTTTCACATACTTGTTGAACAGATCCTGGGTCTTTTTCTGGTTTGGATCACGTAGTAGTGTGGTACCACACCGAAACATTCAGTTAAACCTGGTCTTGATAAATATTTTTGAGGATAACGCATGTTAGGTCTAGGTTAGGCCGGGGATTTTCACTCATCAGACTCATACTTTCGCATTCTTCACATACTTGTTGAACGGATCCTGGGTTTTTACAGGTTTGGATCACGTAGTAATGTGGTACCACACTGAAACATTCAATTAAACCTGGTCTTGATAAATATTTTAGAGGATAACGCATGTTAGGTTTGGGTTAGGTCTAGGATTTGCCCTCATTAGGCTCATACTATCGCATATTTCTCATACTTCATGGCTAGATCCTGGGCTGTTCCTGGTTTGGATCACGTAGTAGTGTGGTTCCACACTGAAACAGTCGATTAAACCTGGTTGCGATCAATGTTTTAGAGGATAACGCATGTTAGGTCTGGGTTAGGTCTAGTATTTGCCCTCATCAGGCTCATTCTTTCGCATATTTCTCAAACTTGATGGCTAGATCCTGGGCTTTTTCTGGATTGCATCACGTAGTAATGTAGTACCACACTGAAACATTCAATTAAACCTGGTCTTGATAAATATTTCAGAGGATAACGCATGTTAGGTCTGGGTTAGGTCTAGGATTTGCACTCATCAGGCTCATACTTTCGCATATTTCTCATACTTCATGGCTAGATCCTGGGCTTTTTCTGGATTGCATCACGTAGTTATGAAGTACAACACTGACACAGTCAATTGAACCTGGTCTCCATCAATATCATAGAGGACAACGCAAGTTAGGTCTGGGATAGGTCTTGGATTTGCCCTCATCAGGCTCATACTTTCGCATATTTCTCATACTTGATGGCTAGATCCTGGGCTTTTTCTGGATTGCATCACGTAGTAATGAAGTACAACACTGAAACAGTCCATTAAACCTGGTTGCGATCAATATTTTAGAGGATAACGCATGTTAGGTCTGGGTTAGGTCTAGGATTTGCACTCATCAGGCTCATACTTTCGCATATTTCTCATACTTCATGGCTAGATCCTGGGCTTTTTCTGGATTGCATCACGTAGTAATGAAGTACAACACTGAAACAGTCAATTGAACCTGGTCTCCATCAATATCTTAGAGGACAACGCATGTTAGGTCTGGGTTAGGTCTAGGATTTGCCCTCATCAGGCTCATACTTTCGCATATTTCTCATACTTCATGGCTAGATCCTGGGCTGTTTCTGGATTGTATCACGTAGTAATGTGGTACCACGCTGAAACAGTCAATTAAACCTGGTTTCGATCAATATGTTAGAGGATAACGCAAGTTAGGTCTGGGTTAGGTCTAGGATTTGCACTCATCAGGCTCATACTTTCGCATATTTCTCATACTTCATGGCTAGATCCTGGGCTTTTTCTGGATTGCATCACGTAGTTATGAAGTACAACACTGAAACAGTCAATTGAACCTGGTCTCCATCAATATCATAGAGGACAACGCAAGTTAGGTCTGGGATAGGTCTTGGATTTGCCCTCATCAGGGTCATACTGTCGCAGTTTTAATATACTTGTTGAACGGATCCTGGGTTTTTTCTGGTTTGTATCACATAGTAATGTGGTACCACACTGAAACAGTCGATTAAACCTGCTTTTGATCAATATTTTAGAGAATAATTCATGTTAGGTCTAGGTTAGGTCAGGGATTTGCTCACATCAGGCTCATTCTTTCGCATATTTCTCATACTTGATGGCTAGATCCTGTACTTTTTCTGGATTGCATCACGTAGTAATGAAGTACAACACTGAAACAGTCAATTAAATCTGGTTTCGATCAATATTTTAGAGAATAACGCATGTTAGGTCTGGGTTAGGTCTAGTATTTGCCCCCATCAGGCTCATTCTTTCGCATATTTCTCAAACTTGATGGCTAGATCCTGGGCTTTTTCTGGATTGCATCACGTAGTAATGTGGTACCACACTGAAACATTCAATTAAACCTGGTCTTGATAAATATTTTGGAAGATAACGCATGTTGGGTCTGGGTTAGGTCAAGGATTTGCCCTCATCGGGCTCATACTTTCGCATATTTCTCATAATTCATGGCTAGATCCTGGGCTATTTCTGGATTGGATCTCGTAGTAAAGTGGTACCACACTGAAACATTCAATGGAACCTGGTCTGGATAAATATTTTAGAGGATAACGCATGTTAGGTCTGGGTTAGGTCTAGGAATTGCCCTCATCAGGCTTATTCTTTCGCATATGTCTCATACATGATGGCTAGATCCTGGGCTTTTTCTTGATCGCATCACGTAGTAATGAAGTACAACATTGAAACAGTCACTTAAACCTGGTTTCCATCAATATCTTAGAGGACAACGCAAGTTAGGTCTGGGATAGGTCTGAAATTTGCCCTCATCAGGCTCATACTTTCGCGTTTTTCACATACTTGTTGAACAGATCATGGGTTTTTTCTGGTTTGGATCACGTAGTAATGTGGTACCACACTGAAACATTCAATTAAACCTGGTCTTGATAAATATTTTAGAGGATAACGCATGTTAGGTCTGGGTTAGGTCTAGGATTTGCTCTCATCAGACTAATACTTTCGGATTCTTCACATACTTGTTGAACGGTTCCTGGGCTATTTCTGGATTGGATCACGAAGTAAAGTGGTACCACACTGAAACATTCAATGAAACCTGGTCTGGAAAAATATTTTAGAGGATAACGCATGCTAGGTCTGGGTTAGGTCTAGGATTTGCCCTCATCAGGCTCGTTCTTTCGCATATTTCTCATACTTGATGGCTAGATCCTGGGCTTCTTCTGGATTGCATCACGTAGTAATGTAGTACCACACTGAAACAGTCAATGAAACCTAGTTTCCAGCAATATTTTAGAGGACAACGCAAGTTAGGTCTAGGTAAGGCCTGAGATTTTCACTGATCAGACTCATACTTACGCATTCTTCACATACTTGTTGAACGGATCCTGGGTTTTTTCTGGTTTTGATCACGTAGTAATGTGGTACCACACAGAAACATTCAATTAAACCTTGTCTTGATAAATATTTTAGAGAATAACGCATGTTAGGTCTGGGTTAGGTCTAGGATTTGCCCCCATCAGGCTCATACTTTCGCATATCTCTCATACTTCATGGCTAGATCCTGGGCTATTTCTGGATTGGATCATGTAGTAATGTGGCACCACACTGAAACAGTCAATTAAACCTGGTTTTGATCAATATTTTAGAGAATAATTCATGTTAGGTCTAGGTTAGGTCAGGGATTTACTCTCATCAGGCTCATTCTTTCGCATATTTCTCATACTTGATGGCTAGATCCTGGGCTTTTTCTGGATTGCATCACGTAGTAATGTGGTACCACGCTGAAACAGTCAATTAAACTTAGTTTCCATCAATATTTTAGAGGACAACGCATGTTAGGCCTAGGTTAGGCCGGGGATTTGCCCTCATCAGGGTCATACTGTCGCAGTTTTAACATACTTGTTCAACGGATCCTGGGTTTTTTCTGGTTTGGTTCACGTAGTAATGTGGTACCACACAGAAACATTCAATTAAACCTGGTCTTGATAAATATTTTAGAGGATAACGCATGTTAGGTTTGGGTTAGGTCTAGGATTTGCCCTCATCAGGCTCATACTTTCGCATAGTTCTCATACTTCATGGCTAGATCCTGGGTTTTTTCTGGTTTGGATCACGTAGTAGTGTGGTACCACACTGAAACAGTCCATTAAACCTGGTCTTGATAAATATTTCAGTGGATAACGCATGTTAGGTCTGGGTTAGGTCTAGGATTTGCACTCATCAGGCTCATACTTTCGCATATTTCTCATACTTCATGGCTACATCCTGGGCTTTTTCTGGATTGCATCACGTAGTAATGAAGTACAACACTGAAACAGTCAATTGAACCTGGTCTCCATCAATATCTTAGAGGACAACGCACGTTAGGTCTGGGATATGTCTTGGATTTGCCCTCATCAGGCTCATACTTTCGCATATTTCTCATACTTCATGGCTAGATCCTGCGCTATTTCTGGATTGGATCACGTAGTAAAGTGGTACCACACTGAAACATTCAATGAAACCTGGTCTGGATAAATATTTTAGAGGATAACGCATGTTAGGTCTGGGTTAGGTCTAGGATTTGCCCTCATCAGGCTCATTCTTTCGCATATTTCTCATACTTGATGGCTAGATCCTGGGCTTTTTCTGGATTGCATCACGTAGTAATGTGGTACCACGCTGAAACAGTCAATTAAACCTGGTTTCGATTAATATGTTAGAGGATAACGCAAGTTAGGTATGGGATAGGTCTAGGATTTGCCCTCATCAGGCTCTTACTTTCGCATATTTCTCATACTTCATGGCTAGATCCTGGGCTTTTTCTGGATTGCATCACGTAGTAATGAAGTACAACACTGAAACTGTCAATTAAACCTGGTTTCCATCAATATTTTAGAGGACAACGCATGTTAGGTCTAGGTTAGGCCTGGGATTTGCTCTCATCAGGGTCATACTGTCGCAGTTTTAACATACTTGTTGAACGGATCCTGGGTTTTTTCTGGTTTGGTTCACGTAGTAATGTGGTACCACACTGAAACATTCAATTAAACCTGGTCTTGATAAATATTTTAGAGGATAACGCATGTTAGGTCTGGGTTAGGTCTAGGATTTGCCCTCATCAGGCTCATACTTTCGCATATTTCTCATACTTCATGGCTAGATCCTGGGCTATTTCTGGAATGGATCTCGTAGTAAAGTGGTACCACACTGAAACATTCAATGGAACCTGGTCTGGATAAATATTTTAGAGGATAACGCATGTTAGGTCTGGGTTAGGTCTAGGAATTGCCCTCATCAGGCTTATTCTTTCGCATATGTCTCATACATGATGGCTAGATCCTGGGCATTTTCTTGATCGCATCACGTAGTAATGAAGTACAACACTGAAACAGTCACTTAAACCTGGTTTCCATCAATATCTTAGAGGACAACGCAAGTTAGGTCTGGGATAGGTCTGAAATTTGCCCTCATCATGCTCATGCTTTCGCGTTTTTCACATACTTGTTGAACAGATCCTGGGTTTTTTCTGGTTTGGATCACGTAGTAATGTGGTACCACGCTGAAACAGTTGATTAGACCCGGTTTCGATCAATATTTTCGAGGATAACGCAAGTTAAGTCTGGGATAGGTCTGGAATTTGACCTCATCAGACTCATACTTTCGCGTTTTTCACATACTTGTTGAACAGATCCTGGGTTTTTTCTGGTTTGGATCACGTAGTAGTGTGGGACCACACTGAAACAATCAATTAAACCTGGTCTTGATAAATATTTTGGAGGATAACGCATGTTAGGTCTGGGTTAGGTCTAGGATTTGCCCTCATCAGGCTCATACTTTCGCATATTTCTCATACTTCATGGCTAGATCCTGGGCTGTTTCTGGATTGTATCACGTAGTAATGTGGTACCACGCTGAAACAGTCAATTAAACCTGGTTTCGATCAATATTTTGGAGGATAACGCAAGTTAGGTCTGGTATAGGTCTAGGATTTGCCCTCATCAGGCTCTTACTTTCGCATATTTCTCATACTTCATGGCTAGATCCTGGGCTATTTCTGGATTGGATCACGTAGTAAAGTGGTACCACACTGAAACATTCAATGAAACCTGGTCTGGATAAATATTTTAGAGGATAATGCATCTTAGGTCTAGGTTAGGTCTGGGATTTTCACCCATCAGACTCATACTTTCGCATTCTTCACATACTTCTTGAACGGATCCTGGGTTTTTTCTGGTTTGGATCACGTAGTAATGTGGGACCACAATGAAACAATCAATTAAACCTGGTCTTGATAAATATTTTAGAGGATAACGCATGTTAGGATGGGTTAGGTCTAGGATTTGCCCTCGTCAGGCTCATACTTTCGCATATTTCTCATACTTCATGGCTAGATCCTGGGCTATTTCTGGATTGGATAACGTAGTAATGTGGTACCACACTGAAACAGTCAATTAAACCTGGTTTCGATCAATATTTTAGAGAATAATTCATGTTAGGTCTAGGTTAGGTCTGGGATTTGCTCTCATCAGGCTCATTCTTTCGCATATTTCTCATACTTGATGGCTAGATCCTGGGCTTTTTCTGGATCGCATCACGTAGTAATGAAGTACAACACTGAAACAGTCAATTAAACCTGGTTGCGATGAATATTTTAGAGGATAACGCATGTTAGGTCTGGGTTAGGTCTAGTATTTGCCCTCATCAGGCTCATTCTTTCGCATATTTCTCAAACTTGATGGCTAGATCCTGGGCTTTTTCTGGATTGCATCATGTAGTAATGTGGTACCACACTGAAACATTCAATTAAACCTGGTCTTGATAAATATTTTAGAAGATTACGCATGTTAGGTCTGGGTTAGGCCTAGGATTTGCCCTCATCAGGCTCATACTTTCGCATATTTCTCATACTTCATGGCTTGATCCTGGGCTTCTTCTGGATTGCATCAAGTAGTAATGTGGTACCACGCTGAAACAGTCAATTAAACCTGGTTTCGATCAATATGTTAGAGGATAACGCAAGTTAGGTATGGGATAGGTCTAGGATTTGCCCTCATCAGGCTCTTACTTTCACATATTTCTCATGCTTCATGGCTAGATCCTGGGCTTTTTCTGGATTGCATCACGTAGTAATGAAGTACAACACTGAAACAGTCAATTAAACCTGGTTTCCATCAATATTTTAGAGGACAACGCATGTTAGATCTAGGTTAGGCCTGGGATTTGCCCTCATCAGGGTCATACTGTCGCAGTTTTAACATACTTGTTGAACGGATCCTGGGTTTTTTCTGGTTTGGTTCACGTAGTAATGTGGTACCACACTGAAACATTCAATTAAACCTGGTCTTGATAAATATTTTAGAGGATAACGCAAGTTAAGTCTGGGATAGATCTGGGATTTGACCTCCCCAGACTCATACTTTCGCGTTTTTCACATACTTGTTGAACAGATCCAGGGTTTTATCTGGTTTGGATCACGTAGTAGTGTGGTACCACACTGAAACAGTCCATTAAACCTGGTTGCGATCAATATTATAGAGGATAACGCATGTTAGGTCTGGGTTAGGTCTAGTATTTGCCCTCATCAGGCTCATTCTTTCGCATATTTCTCAAACTTGATGGCTAGATCCTGGGCTTTTTCTGGATTGCATCACGTAGTAATGTGGTCCCACACTGAAACATTCAATTAAACCTGGTCTTGATAAATATTTTAGAGGATAACGTATGTTAGGTCTGGGTTAGGTCTAGGAATTGCCCTCATCAGGCTTATTCTTTCGCATATGTCTCATACATGATGGCTAGATCCTGGGCTTTTTCTTGATCGCATCACGTAGTAATGAAGTACAACACTGAAACAGTCACTTAAACCTGGTTTCCATCAATATCTTAGAGGACAACGCAAGTTAGGTCTGGGATAGGTCTGAAATTTGCCCTCATCAGGCTCATACTTTCGCGTTTTTCACATACTTGTTGAACAGATCCTGGGTTTTTTCTGGTTTGGATCACGTAGTAATGTGGGACCACACTGAAACAGTCAATTAAACCTGGTTTCGATCAATATTTTAGAGAATAATTCATGGTAGGTCTAGGTTAGGTCTGGGATTTGCTCTTATCAGGCTCATTCTTTCGCATATTTCTCATACTTGATGGCTAGATCCTGGGCTTTTTCTGGATTGCATAACGTAGTAATGAAGTACAACACTGAAACAGTCAATTAAACCTGGTTTCCATCAATATTTTAGAGGACAACGCTAGTTAGGTCTGGGATAGGTCTGGGATTCGCCCTAATCAGGCTCATACTTTCGCGTTTTTCACATACTTGTTGAACAGATCCTGGGTTTTTTCTGATTTGGATCACGTAGTAATGTGGTACCACACTGAAACAGTCGATTAAACCTGGTTTCGATCAATATTTTAGAGGATAACGCATGTTAGGTCTGGAATAGGTCTGGGATTTGACCTCGTCAGACTCATACTTTCGCACCCTTCACATACTCGTTGATCAGATCCTGGGTTTTTTCTGGTTTGCATCACGTAGTAATGTGGGACCACACTGAAACAGCCAATTAAATCTGGTTTCGATCAATATTTTAGAGAATAATTCATGTTGGGTCTAGGTTAGGCCTAGGATTTGCCCTCATCAGGCTCATACTTTCGCATATTTCTCATACTTCATGGCTTGATCCTGGGCTTTTTCTGGATTGCATCACGTAGTAATGTGGTACCACGCTGAAACAGTCAATTAAACCTGGTTTCGATCAATATGTTAGAGGATAACGCAAGTTAGGTATGGGATAGGACTAGGATTTGCCCTCATCAGGCTCTTACTTTCGCATATTACTCATACTTCATGGCTAGATCCTGGGCTTTTTCTGGATTGCATCACGTAGTAATGAAGTACAACACTGAAACAGACAATTAAACCTGGTTTCCATCAATATTTTAGAGGACAACGCATGTTAGGTCAAGGTTAGGCCTGGGATTTGCCCTCATCAGGGTCATACTGTCGCAGTTTTAACATACTTGTTGAACGGATCCTGGGTTTTTTCTGGTTTGGTTCACGTAGTAATGTGGTACCACACTGAAACATTCAATGAAACCTGGTCTGGATAAATATTTTAGAGGATAATGCATCTTAGGTCTAGGTTGGGTCTGGGATTTTCACTCATCAGACTCATACTTTCGCATTCTTCACATACTTCTTGAACGGATCCTGGGTTTTTTCTGGTTTGGATCACGTAGTAATGTGGGACCACAATGAAACAATCAATTAAACCTGGTCTTGATAAATATTTTAGAGGATAATGCATGTTAGGATGGGTTAGGTCTAGGATTTGCCCTCGTCAGGCTCATACTTTCGCATATTTCTCATACTTCATGGCTAGATCCTGGGCTATTTCTGGATTGGATAACGTAGTAATGTGGTACCACACTGAAACAGTCAATTAAACCTGGTTTCGATCAATATTTTAGAGAATAATTCATGTTAGGTCTAGGTTAGGTCTGGGATTTGCTCTCATCAGGCTCATTCTTTCGCATATTTCTCATACTTGATGGCTAGATCCTGGGCTTTTTCTGGATCGCATCACGTAGTAATGAAGTGCAACACTGACACAGTCAATTAAACCTGGTTGCGATCAATATTTTAGAGGATAACGCATGTTAGGTCTGGGTTAGGTCTAGTATTTGCCCTCATCAGGCTCATTCTTTCGCATATTTCTCAAACTTGATGGCTAGATCCTGGGCTTTTTCTGGATTGCATCACGTAGTAATGTGGTACCACACTGAAACATTCAATTAAACCTGGTCTTGATAAATATTTTAGAAGATAACGCATGTTAGGTCTGGGTTAGGTCTAGGATTTGCCCTCATCAGGCTCATACTTTCGCATATTTTTCATACTTCATGGCTAGATCCTGGGCTATTTCTGGATTGGATCTCGTAGTAAAGTGGCACCACACTGAAACATTCAATGGAACCTGGTCTGGATAAATATTTTAGAGGATAACGCATGTTAGGTCTGGGTTAGGTCTAGGAATTGCCCTCATCAGGCTTATTCTTTCGCATATGTCTCATACATGATGGCTAGATCCTGGGCATTTTCTTGATCGCATCACGTAGTAATGAAGTACAACACTGAAACAGTCACTTAAACCTGGTTTCGATCAATATTTTGGAGGATAACGCAAGT
Organism: Colletes latitarsis; assembly: GCF_051014445.1. Lineage (NCBI taxonomy): Eukaryota > Metazoa > Arthropoda > Insecta > Hymenoptera > Colletidae > Colletes > Colletes latitarsis. The sequence goes on along the minus strand of NW_027488365.1, from coordinate 22,933,233 downwards.
TAGGTCTGGGATAGGTCTAGGATTTGCCCTCATCAGGCTCTTACTTTCGCATATTTCTCATACTTCATGGCTAGATCCTGGGCTATTTCTGGATTGGATCACGTAGTAAAGTGGTACCACACTGAAACATTCAATGAAACCTGGTCTGGATAAATATTTTAGAGGATAATGCATGTTAGGATGGGTTAGGTCTAGGATTTGCCCTCGTCAGGCTCATACTTTCGCATATTTCTCATACTTCATGGCTAGATCCTGGGCTGTTTCTGGATTGTATCACGTAGTAATGTGGTACCACGCTGAAACAGTCAATTAAACCTGGTTTCGATCAATATTTTGGAGGATAACGCAAGTTAGGTCTGGGATAGGTCTAGGATTTGCCCTCATCAGGCTCTTACTTTCGCATATTTCTCATACTTCATGGCTAGATCCTGGGCTATTTCTGGATTGGATCACGTAGTAAAGTGGTACCACACTGAAACATTCAATGAAACCTGGTCTGGATAAATATTTTAGAGGATAATGCATCTTAGGTCTAGGTTAGGTCTGGGATTTTCACTCATCAGACTCATACTTTCGCATTCTACACATACTTGTTGAACGGATCCTGGGTTTTTTCTGGTTTGGATCACGTAGTAATGTGGGACCACAATGAAACAATCAATTAAACCTGGTCTTGATAAATATTTTAGAGGATAACGCATGTTAGGATGGGTTAGGTCTAGGATTTGCCCTCGTCAGGCTCATACTTTCGCATATTTCTCATACTTCATGGCTAGATCCTGGGCTATTTCTGGATTGGATAACGTAGTAATGTGGTACCACACTGAAACAGTCAATTAAACCTGGTTTCGATCAATATTTTAGAGAATAATTCATGATAGGTCTAGGTTAGGTCTGGGATTTGCTCTCATCAGGCTCATTCTTTCGCATATTTCTCATACTTGATGGCTAGATCCTGGGCTTTTTCTGGATCGCATCACGTAGTAATGAAGTACAACACTGGAACAGTCAATTAAACCTGGTTGTGATCAATATTTTAGAGGATAACGCATGTTAGGTCTGGGTTAGGTCTAGTATTTGCCCTCATCAGGCTCATTCTTTCGCATATTTCTCAAACTTGATGCCTAGATCCTGGGCTTTTTCTGGATTGCATCACGTAGTAATGTGGTACCACACTGAAACATTCAATTAAACCTGGTCTTGATAAATATTTTAGAAGATAACGCATGTTAGGTCTGGGTTAGGCCTAGGATTTGCCCTCATCAGGCTCATACTTTCGCATATTTCTCATACTTCATGGCTTGGTCCTGGGCTTTTTCTGGATTGCATCACGTAGTAATGTGGTACCACGCTGAAACAGTCAATTAAACCTGGTTTCGATCAATATGTTAGAGGATAACGCAAGTTAGGTATGGGATAGGTCTAGGATTTGCCCTCATCAGGCTCTTACTTTCGCATATTTCTCATACTTCATGGCTAGATCCTGGGCTTTTTCTGGATTGCATCACGTAGTAATGAAGTACAACACTGAAACAGTCAATTAAACCTGGTTTCCATCAATATTTTAGAGGACAACGCATGTTAGGTCTAGGTTAGGCCTGGGATTTGCCCTCATCAGGGTCATACTGTCGCAGTTTTAACATACTTGTTGAACGGATCCTGGGTTTTTTCTGGTTTGGTTCACGTAGTAATGTGGTACCACACTGAAACATTCAATTAAACCTGGTCTTGATAAATATTTTAGAAGATAACGCATGTTAGGTCTGGGTTAGGTCTAGGATTTGCCCTCATCAGGCTCATACTTTCGCATATTTCTCATACTTCATGGCTTGGTCCTGGGCTTTTTCTGGATTGCATCACGTAGTAATGTGGTACCACGCTGAAACAGTCAATTAAACCTGGTTTCGATCAATATGTTAGAGGATAACGCAAGTTAGGTATGGGATAGGTCTAGGATTTGCCCTCATCAGGCTCTTACTTTCGCATATTTCTCATACTTCATGGCTAGATCCTGGGCTTTTTCTGGATTGCATCACGTAGTAATGAAGTACAACACTGAAACAGTCAATTAAACCTGGTTTCCATCAATATTTTAGAGGACAACGCATGTTAGGTCTAGGTTAGGCCTGGGATTTGCCCTCATCAGGGTCATACTGTCGCAGTTTTAACATACTTGTTGAACGGATCCTGGGTTTTTTCTGGTTTGGTTCACGTAGTAATGTGGTACCACACTGAAACATTCAATTAAACCTGGTCTTGATAAATATTTTAGAAGATAACGCATGTTAGGTCTGGGTTAGGTCTAGGATTTGCCCTCATCAGGCTCATACTTTCGCATATTTCTCATACTTCATGGCTAGATCCTGGGCTATTTCTGGATTGGATCTCGTAGTAAAGTGGTACCACACTGAAACATTCAATGGAACCTGGTCTGGATAAATATTTTAGAGGATAACGCATGTTAGGTCTGGGTTAGGTCTAGGAATTGCCCTCATCAGGCTTATTCTTTCGCATATGTCTCATACATGATGGCTAGATCCTGGGCTTTTTCTTGATCGCATCACGTAGTAATGAAGTACAACACTGAAACAGTCACTTCAACCTGGTTTCCATCAATATCTTAGAGGACAACGCAAGTTAGGTCTGGGATAGGTCTGAAATTTGCCCTCATCAGGCTCATACTTTCGCGTTTTTCACATACTTGTTGAACAGATCCTGGGTTTTTTCTGATTTGGATCACGTAGTAATGTGGTACCACACTGAAACAGTCGATTAAACCTGGTTTCGATCAATATTTTAGAGGATAACGCATGTTAGGTCTGGGATAGGTCTGGGATTTGACCTCATCAGACTCATACTTTCGCGTTTTTCACATACTTGTTGAACAGATCCTGGGTTTTATCTGGTTTGGATCACGTAGTAGTGTGGTACCACACTGAGACAGTCCATTAGACCTGGTTGCGATCAATATTATAGAGGATAACGCATGTTAGGTCTGGGTTAGGTCTAGTATTTGCCCTCATCAGGCTCATTCTTTCGCATATTCCTCAAACTTGATGGCTAGATCCTGGGCTTTTTCTGGATTGCATCACGTAGTAATGTGGTACCACACTGAAACATTCAATTAAACCTGGTCTTGATAAATATTTTAGAAGATAACGCATGTTAGGTCTGGGTTATGTCTAGGATTTGCCCTCATCAGGCTCATACTTTCGCATATTTCTCATACTTCATGGCTAGATCCTGGGCTATTTCTGGATTGGATCACATAGTAATGTGGTACCACACTGAAACAGTCGATTAAACCTGGTTGCGATCAATATTATAGAGGATAACGCATGTTAGGTCTGGGTTAGGCCTGGGATTTGCCCTCATCAGGGTCATACTTTCGCAGTTCTAACATACATGTTGACCTGATCGAGGGTTTTTTCTGCTTTGGATCACGTAGTAAAGTGGTACCACACTGAAACAGTCCACTAAACCTCGTTTGGATCAATATTTTAGAGGATAATGCATGTTAGGTCTAGGTTAGCCCTGAGATTTTCACTCATCAGACTCATACTTTCGCATTCTTCAGATACCTGTTGAACGGATCCTGGGTTTTTTCTGGTATGGTTCACGTAGTAATGTGGTACCACACTGAAACAATCAATGGAACCTGGTCTGGATAAATATTTTAGAGGATAACGCATGTTAGGTCTGGGTTAGGTCTAGGAATTGCCCTCATCAGGCTTATTCTTTCGCATATGTCTCATACATGATGGCTAGATCCTGGGCATTTTCTTGATCGCATCACGTAGTAATGAAGTACAACACTGAAACAGTCACTTAAACCTGGTTTCCATCAATATCTTAGAGGACAACGCAAGTTAGGTCTAGGTAAGGCCTGGGATTTTCACTCATCAGACACATTCTTTCGCATTCTTCACATACTTGTTGAACAGATCCTGGGTTTTTTCTGGTATGGATCACGTAGTAATGTGGTACCATACTGAAACATTCAGTTAAACCTGGTCTTGATAAATATTTTTGAGGATAACGCATGTTAGGTCTGGGTTAGGTCTAGGATTTGCCCTCGTCAGGCTCATACTTTCGCATATTTCTTATACTTCATGGATAGATCCTGGGCTATTTTCTGGTTTGGATCACATAGTAATGTGGTGCCACACTGAAACAGTCAATTAAACCTTGTTTCGTTCGATATTTTAGGGGATAACGCAAGTTAGGTCTGGGATAGGTCTGGGATTTGCCCTCATCAGACTCATGCTTTCGCATTTTTCACATACTTGTTGAACAGATCCTGGGTTTTTTCTGGTATGGATCACGTAGTAATGTGGTACCATACTGAAACATTCAGTTAAACCTGGTCTTGATAAATATTTTTGAGGATAACGCATGTTAGGTCTGGGTTAGGTCTAGGATTTGCCCTCATCAGGCTCATACTTTCGCATATTTCTCATACTTCATGGCTAGATCCTGGGCTATTTCTGGATTGGATCTCGTAGTAAAGTAGTACCACACTGAAACATTCAATGGAACCTGGTCTGGATAAATATTTTAGAGGATAACGCATGTTAGGTCTGGGTTAGGTCTAGGAATTGCCCTCATCAGGCTTATTCTTTCGCATATGTCTCATACATGATGGCTAGATCCTGGGCATTTTCTTGATCGCATCACGTAGTAATGAAGTACAACACTGAAACAGTCACTTAAACCTGGTTTCCATCAATATCTTAGAAGACAACGCAAGTTAGGTCTAGGTAAGGCCTGGGATTTTCACTCATCAGACTCATTCTTTCGCATTCTTCACATACTTGTTGAACGGATCCTGGGTTTTCTCTGGTTTGGATCACGTAGTAATGTGGTACCACACTGAAACATTCAAATAAACCTGGTCTTGATAAATATTTTAGAGGATAACGCATGTTAGGTTTGGATTAGGTCTAGGATTTGCCCACATCAGGCTCATACTTTCGCATATTTCTCATACTTCATGGCTAGATCCTGGGCTGCTTCTGGATTGTATCACGTAGTAATGTGGTACCACGCTGAAACAGTCAATTAAACCTTGTTTCGATCGATATTTTAGGGGATAACGCAAGTTAGGTCTGGGATAGGTCTGGGATTTGCCCTCATCAGACTCATGCTTTCGCATTTTTCACATACTTGTTGAACAGATCCTGGGTTTTTTCTGGTATGGATCACGTAGTAATGTGGTACCATACTGAAACATTCAGTTAAACCTGGTCTTGATAAATATTTTTGAGGATAACGCATGTTAGGTCTGGGTTAGGTCTAGGATTTGCCCTCGTCAGGCTCATACTTTCGCATATTTCTTATACTTCATGGATAGATCCTGGGCTATTTTCTGGTTTGGATCACATAGTAATGTGGTACCACACTGAAACAGTCGATTAAACCAGGTTTCGATCAATATTTTTGAGGATAACGCATGTTAGGTCTAGGTTAGGCCTGGGATTTTCACTCATCAGACTCATTCTTTCGCATTCTTCACATACTTGTTGAACGGATCCTGGGTTTTTTCTGGTTTGGATCACGTAGTAATGTGGTACCATACTGAAACATTCAGAAAAACCTGGTCTTGATAAATATTTTTGTGGATAACGCATGTTAGGTCTGGGTTAGGTCTAGGATTTGCCCTCATTAGGCTCATACTATCGCATATTTCTCATACTTCATGGCTAGATCCTGGGCTGTTCCTGGTTTGGATCACGTAGTAGTGTGGTACCACACTGAAACAGTCCATTAAACCTGGTTGCGATCAATGTTTTAGAGGATAACGCATGTTAGGTCTGGGTTAGGTCTAGTATTTGCCCTCATCAGGCTCATTCTTTCGCATATTTCTCAAACTTGATGGCTAGATCCTGGGCTTTTTCTGGATTGCATCACGTAGTAATGTAGTACCACACTGAAACATTCAATTAAACCTGGTCTTGATAAATATTTCAGAGGATAACGCATGTTAGGTCTGGGTTAGGTCTAGGATTTGCACTCATCAGGCTCATACTTTCGCATATTTCTCATACTTCATGGCTAGATCCTGGGCTTTTTCTGGATTGCATCACGTAGTTATGAAGTACAACACTGAAACAGTCAATTGAACCTGGTCTCCATCAATATCATAGAGGACAACGCAAGTTAGGTCTGGGATAGGTCTTGGATTTGCCCTCATCAGGCTCATACTTTCGCATATTTCTCATACTTGATGGCTAGATCCTGGGCTTTTTCTGGATTGCATCACGTAGTAATGAAGTACAACACTGAAACAGTCCATTAAACCTGGTTGCGATCAATATTTTAGAGGATAACGCATGTTAGGTCTGGGTTAGGTCTAGGATTTGCACTCATCAGGCTCATACTTTCGCATATTTCTCATACTTCATGGCTAGATCCTGGGCTTTTTCTGGATTGCATCACGTAGTAATGAAGTACAACACTGAAACAGTCAATTGAACCTGGTCTCCATCAATATCTTAGAGGACAACGCATGTTAGGTCTGGGTTAGGTCTAGGATTTGCCCTCATCAGGCTCATACTTTCGCATATTTCTCATACTTCATGGCTAGATCCTGGGCTGTTTCTGGATTGTATCACGTAGTAATGTGGTACCACGCTGAAACAGTCAATTAAACCTGGTTTCGATCAATATGTTAGAGGATAACGCAAGTTAGGTCTGGGTTAGGTCTAGGATTTGCACTCATCAGGCTCATACTTTCGCATATTTCTCATACTTCATGGCTAGATCCTGGGCTTTTTCTGGATTGCATCACGTAGTTATGAAGTACAACACTGAAACAGTCAATTGAACCTGGTCTCCATCAATATCATAGAGGACAACGCAAGTTAGGTCTGGGATAGGTCTTGGATTTGCCCTCATCAGGCTCATACTTTCGCATATTTCTCATACTTGATGGCTAGATCCTGGGCTGTTTCTGGATTGTATCACGTAGTAATGTGGTACCACGCTGAAACAGTCCATTAAACCTGGTTGCGATCAATATTTTAGAGGATAACGCATGTTAGGTCTGGGTTAGGTCTAGGATTTGCACTCATCAGGCTCATACTTTCGCATATTTCTCATACTTCATGGCTAGATCCTGGGCTTTTTCTGGATTGCATCACGTAGTAATGAAGTACAACACTGAAACAGTCAATTGAACCTGGTCTCCATCAATATCTTAGAGGACAACGCATGTTAGGTCTGGGTTAGGTCTAGGATTTGCCCTCGTCAGGCTCATACTTTCGCATATTTCTTATACTTCATGGATAGATCCTGGGCTATTTTCTGGTTTGGATCACATAGTAATGTGGTACCACACTGAAACAGTCGATTAAACCAGGTTTCGATCAATATTTTTGAGGATAACGCATGTTAGGTCTAGGCTAGGCCTGGGATTTTCACTCATCAGACTCATTCTTTCGCATTCTTCACATACTTGTTGAACGGATCCTGGGTTTTTTCTGGTTTGGATCACGTAGTAATGTGGGACCACACTGAAACAATCAATTCAACCTGGTCTTGATAAATATTTCAGAGGATAACGCATGTTAGGTCTGGGTTAGGCCTGGGATTTGCCCTCATCAGGGTCATACTTTCGCAGTTCTAACATACATGTTGACCTGATCGAGGGTTTTTTCTGCTTTGGATCACGTAGTAAAGTGGTACCACACTGAAACAGTCCACTAAACCTGGTTTGGATCAATATTTTTGAGGATAACGCATGTTAGGTCTAGGTTAGGCCTGGGATTTTCACTCATCAGACTCATTCTTTCGCATTCTTCAGATACCTGTTGAACGGATCCTGGGTTTTTTCTGGTATGGTTCACGTAGTAATGTGGTACCACACTGAAACAATCAATTAAACCAGGTCTTGATAAATATTTTAGATGATAACGCATGTTAGGTCTGGGTTAGGTCTAGGATTTGCCCTCATCAGGCTCATACTTTCGCATATTTCTCATACTTCATGGCTAGATCCTGGGATATTTCTGGATTGGATCACGTAGTAATGTGGTACCACACTGAAACAGTCAATTAAACCTGGTTTCGATCAATATTTTAGAGGACAATGCAAGTTAGGTCTGGGATAGGTCTGGGATTTGCCCACATCAGGGTCATACTTTCGCATTTTTCACATACTTGTTGAACAGATCCTGGGGGTTTTCTGGTTTGGATCGCGCAGTAATGTGGTACCACACTGAAACAGCCCACTAAACCTGGTTTCGATCAATATTTTAGAGGATAACGAAAGTTATGTCTAGGTTAGGCCTGGGATTTGCCCTCATCAGACTCATGCTTTCGCATTTTTCACATACTTGTTGAACAGATCCTGGGTCTTTTTCTGGTTTGGATCACGTAGTAGTGTGGTACCACACCGAAACATTCAGTTAAACCTGGTCTTGATAAATATTTTTGAGGATAACGCATGTTAGGTCTAGGTTAGGCCGGGGATTTTCACTCATCAGACTCATACTTTCGCATTCTTCACATACTTGTTGAACGGATCCTGGGTTTTTACAGGTTTGGATCACGTAGTAATGTGGTACCACACTGAAACATTCAATTAAACCTGGTCTTGATAAATATTTTAGAGGATAACGCATGTTAGGTTTGGGTTAGGTCTAGGATTTGCCCTCATTAGGCTCATACTATCGCATATTTCTCATACTTCATGGCTAGATCCTGGGCTGTTCCTGGTTTGGATCACGTAGTAGTGTGGTTCCACACTGAAACAGTCGATTAAACCTGGTTGCGATCAATGTTTTAGAGGATAACGCATGTTAGGTCTGGGTTAGGTCTAGTATTTGCCCTCATCAGGCTCATTCTTTCGCATATTTCTCAAACTTGATGGCTAGATCCTGGGCTTTTTCTGGATTGCATCACGTAGTAATGTAGTACCACACTGAAACATTCAATTAAACCTGGTCTTGATAAATATTTCAGAGGATAACGCATGTTAGGTCTGGGTTAGGTCTAGGATTTGCACTCATCAGGCTCATACTTTCGCATATTTCTCATACTTCATGGCTAGATCCTGGGCTTTTTCTGGATTGCATCACGTAGTTATGAAGTACAACACTGACACAGTCAATTGAACCTGGTCTCCATCAATATCATAGAGGACAACGCAAGTTAGGTCTGGGATAGGTCTTGGATTTGCCCTCATCAGGCTCATACTTTCGCATATTTCTCATACTTGATGGCTAGATCCTGGGCTTTTTCTGGATTGCATCACGTAGTAATGAAGTACAACACTGAAACAGTCCATTAAACCTGGTTGCGATCAATATTTTAGAGGATAACGCATGTTAGGTCTGGGTTAGGTCTAGGATTTGCACTCATCAGGCTCATACTTTCGCATATTTCTCATACTTCATGGCTAGATCCTGGGCTTTTTCTGGATTGCATCACGTAGTAATGAAGTACAACACTGAAACAGTCAATTGAACCTGGTCTCCATCAATATCTTAGAGGACAACGCATGTTAGGTCTGGGTTAGGTCTAGGATTTGCCCTCATCAGGCTCATACTTTCGCATATTTCTCATACTTCATGGCTAGATCCTGGGCTGTTTCTGGATTGTATCACGTAGTAATGTGGTACCACGCTGAAACAGTCAATTAAACCTGGTTTCGATCAATATGTTAGAGGATAACGCAAGTTAGGTCTGGGTTAGGTCTAGGATTTGCACTCATCAGGCTCATACTTTCGCATATTTCTCATACTTCATGGCTAGATCCTGGGCTTTTTCTGGATTGCATCACGTAGTTATGAAGTACAACACTGAAACAGTCAATTGAACCTGGTCTCCATCAATATCATAGAGGACAACGCAAGTTAGGTCTGGGATAGGTCTTGGATTTGCCCTCATCAGGGTCATACTGTCGCAGTTTTAATATACTTGTTGAACGGATCCTGGGTTTTTTCTGGTTTGTATCACATAGTAATGTGGTACCACACTGAAACAGTCGATTAAACCTGCTTTTGATCAATATTTTAGAGAATAATTCATGTTAGGTCTAGGTTAGGTCAGGGATTTGCTCACATCAGGCTCATTCTTTCGCATATTTCTCATACTTGATGGCTAGATCCTGTACTTTTTCTGGATTGCATCACGTAGTAATGAAGTACAACACTGAAACAGTCAATTAAATCTGGTTTCGATCAATATTTTAGAGAATAACGCATGTTAGGTCTGGGTTAGGTCTAGTATTTGCCCCCATCAGGCTCATTCTTTCGCATATTTCTCAAACTTGATGGCTAGATCCTGGGCTTTTTCTGGATTGCATCACGTAGTAATGTGGTACCACACTGAAACATTCAATTAAACCTGGTCTTGATAAATATTTTGGAAGATAACGCATGTTGGGTCTGGGTTAGGTCAAGGATTTGCCCTCATCGGGCTCATACTTTCGCATATTTCTCATAATTCATGGCTAGATCCTGGGCTATTTCTGGATTGGATCTCGTAGTAAAGTGGTACCACACTGAAACATTCAATGGAACCTGGTCTGGATAAATATTTTAGAGGATAACGCATGTTAGGTCTGGGTTAGGTCTAGGAATTGCCCTCATCAGGCTTATTCTTTCGCATATGTCTCATACATGATGGCTAGATCCTGGGCTTTTTCTTGATCGCATCACGTAGTAATGAAGTACAACATTGAAACAGTCACTTAAACCTGGTTTCCATCAATATCTTAGAGGACAACGCAAGTTAGGTCTGGGATAGGTCTGAAATTTGCCCTCATCAGGCTCATACTTTCGCGTTTTTCACATACTTGTTGAACAGATCATGGGTTTTTTCTGGTTTGGATCACGTAGTAATGTGGTACCACACTGAAACATTCAATTAAACCTGGTCTTGATAAATATTTTAGAGGATAACGCATGTTAGGTCTGGGTTAGGTCTAGGATTTGCTCTCATCAGACTAATACTTTCGGATTCTTCACATACTTGTTGAACGGTTCCTGGGCTATTTCTGGATTGGATCACGAAGTAAAGTGGTACCACACTGAAACATTCAATGAAACCTGGTCTGGAAAAATATTTTAGAGGATAACGCATGCTAGGTCTGGGTTAGGTCTAGGATTTGCCCTCATCAGGCTCGTTCTTTCGCATATTTCTCATACTTGATGGCTAGATCCTGGGCTTCTTCTGGATTGCATCACGTAGTAATGTAGTACCACACTGAAACAGTCAATGAAACCTAGTTTCCAGCAATATTTTAGAGGACAACGCAAGTTAGGTCTAGGTAAGGCCTGAGATTTTCACTGATCAGACTCATACTTACGCATTCTTCACATACTTGTTGAACGGATCCTGGGTTTTTTCTGGTTTTGATCACGTAGTAATGTGGTACCACACAGAAACATTCAATTAAACCTTGTCTTGATAAATATTTTAGAGAATAACGCATGTTAGGTCTGGGTTAGGTCTAGGATTTGCCCCCATCAGGCTCATACTTTCGCATATCTCTCATACTTCATGGCTAGATCCTGGGCTATTTCTGGATTGGATCATGTAGTAATGTGGCACCACACTGAAACAGTCAATTAAACCTGGTTTTGATCAATATTTTAGAGAATAATTCATGTTAGGTCTAGGTTAGGTCAGGGATTTACTCTCATCAGGCTCATTCTTTCGCATATTTCTCATACTTGATGGCTAGATCCTGGGCTTTTTCTGGATTGCATCACGTAGTAATGTGGTACCACGCTGAAACAGTCAATTAAACTTAGTTTCCATCAATATTTTAGAGGACAACGCATGTTAGGCCTAGGTTAGGCCGGGGATTTGCCCTCATCAGGGTCATACTGTCGCAGTTTTAACATACTTGTTCAACGGATCCTGGGTTTTTTCTGGTTTGGTTCACGTAGTAATGTGGTACCACACAGAAACATTCAATTAAACCTGGTCTTGATAAATATTTTAGAGGATAACGCATGTTAGGTTTGGGTTAGGTCTAGGATTTGCCCTCATCAGGCTCATACTTTCGCATAGTTCTCATACTTCATGGCTAGATCCTGGGTTTTTTCTGGTTTGGATCACGTAGTAGTGTGGTACCACACTGAAACAGTCCATTAAACCTGGTCTTGATAAATATTTCAGTGGATAACGCATGTTAGGTCTGGGTTAGGTCTAGGATTTGCACTCATCAGGCTCATACTTTCGCATATTTCTCATACTTCATGGCTACATCCTGGGCTTTTTCTGGATTGCATCACGTAGTAATGAAGTACAACACTGAAACAGTCAATTGAACCTGGTCTCCATCAATATCTTAGAGGACAACGCACGTTAGGTCTGGGATATGTCTTGGATTTGCCCTCATCAGGCTCATACTTTCGCATATTTCTCATACTTCATGGCTAGATCCTGCGCTATTTCTGGATTGGATCACGTAGTAAAGTGGTACCACACTGAAACATTCAATGAAACCTGGTCTGGATAAATATTTTAGAGGATAACGCATGTTAGGTCTGGGTTAGGTCTAGGATTTGCCCTCATCAGGCTCATTCTTTCGCATATTTCTCATACTTGATGGCTAGATCCTGGGCTTTTTCTGGATTGCATCACGTAGTAATGTGGTACCACGCTGAAACAGTCAATTAAACCTGGTTTCGATTAATATGTTAGAGGATAACGCAAGTTAGGTATGGGATAGGTCTAGGATTTGCCCTCATCAGGCTCTTACTTTCGCATATTTCTCATACTTCATGGCTAGATCCTGGGCTTTTTCTGGATTGCATCACGTAGTAATGAAGTACAACACTGAAACTGTCAATTAAACCTGGTTTCCATCAATATTTTAGAGGACAACGCATGTTAGGTCTAGGTTAGGCCTGGGATTTGCTCTCATCAGGGTCATACTGTCGCAGTTTTAACATACTTGTTGAACGGATCCTGGGTTTTTTCTGGTTTGGTTCACGTAGTAATGTGGTACCACACTGAAACATTCAATTAAACCTGGTCTTGATAAATATTTTAGAGGATAACGCATGTTAGGTCTGGGTTAGGTCTAGGATTTGCCCTCATCAGGCTCATACTTTCGCATATTTCTCATACTTCATGGCTAGATCCTGGGCTATTTCTGGAATGGATCTCGTAGTAAAGTGGTACCACACTGAAACATTCAATGGAACCTGGTCTGGATAAATATTTTAGAGGATAACGCATGTTAGGTCTGGGTTAGGTCTAGGAATTGCCCTCATCAGGCTTATTCTTTCGCATATGTCTCATACATGATGGCTAGATCCTGGGCATTTTCTTGATCGCATCACGTAGTAATGAAGTACAACACTGAAACAGTCACTTAAACCTGGTTTCCATCAATATCTTAGAGGACAACGCAAGTTAGGTCTGGGATAGGTCTGAAATTTGCCCTCATCATGCTCATGCTTTCGCGTTTTTCACATACTTGTTGAACAGATCCTGGGTTTTTTCTGGTTTGGATCACGTAGTAATGTGGTACCACGCTGAAACAGTTGATTAGACCCGGTTTCGATCAATATTTTCGAGGATAACGCAAGTTAAGTCTGGGATAGGTCTGGAATTTGACCTCATCAGACTCATACTTTCGCGTTTTTCACATACTTGTTGAACAGATCCTGGGTTTTTTCTGGTTTGGATCACGTAGTAGTGTGGGACCACACTGAAACAATCAATTAAACCTGGTCTTGATAAATATTTTGGAGGATAACGCATGTTAGGTCTGGGTTAGGTCTAGGATTTGCCCTCATCAGGCTCATACTTTCGCATATTTCTCATACTTCATGGCTAGATCCTGGGCTGTTTCTGGATTGTATCACGTAGTAATGTGGTACCACGCTGAAACAGTCAATTAAACCTGGTTTCGATCAATATTTTGGAGGATAACGCAAGTTAGGTCTGGTATAGGTCTAGGATTTGCCCTCATCAGGCTCTTACTTTCGCATATTTCTCATACTTCATGGCTAGATCCTGGGCTATTTCTGGATTGGATCACGTAGTAAAGTGGTACCACACTGAAACATTCAATGAAACCTGGTCTGGATAAATATTTTAGAGGATAATGCATCTTAGGTCTAGGTTAGGTCTGGGATTTTCACCCATCAGACTCATACTTTCGCATTCTTCACATACTTCTTGAACGGATCCTGGGTTTTTTCTGGTTTGGATCACGTAGTAATGTGGGACCACAATGAAACAATCAATTAAACCTGGTCTTGATAAATATTTTAGAGGATAACGCATGTTAGGATGGGTTAGGTCTAGGATTTGCCCTCGTCAGGCTCATACTTTCGCATATTTCTCATACTTCATGGCTAGATCCTGGGCTATTTCTGGATTGGATAACGTAGTAATGTGGTACCACACTGAAACAGTCAATTAAACCTGGTTTCGATCAATATTTTAGAGAATAATTCATGTTAGGTCTAGGTTAGGTCTGGGATTTGCTCTCATCAGGCTCATTCTTTCGCATATTTCTCATACTTGATGGCTAGATCCTGGGCTTTTTCTGGATCGCATCACGTAGTAATGAAGTACAACACTGAAACAGTCAATTAAACCTGGTTGCGATGAATATTTTAGAGGATAACGCATGTTAGGTCTGGGTTAGGTCTAGTATTTGCCCTCATCAGGCTCATTCTTTCGCATATTTCTCAAACTTGATGGCTAGATCCTGGGCTTTTTCTGGATTGCATCATGTAGTAATGTGGTACCACACTGAAACATTCAATTAAACCTGGTCTTGATAAATATTTTAGAAGATTACGCATGTTAGGTCTGGGTTAGGCCTAGGATTTGCCCTCATCAGGCTCATACTTTCGCATATTTCTCATACTTCATGGCTTGATCCTGGGCTTCTTCTGGATTGCATCAAGTAGTAATGTGGTACCACGCTGAAACAGTCAATTAAACCTGGTTTCGATCAATATGTTAGAGGATAACGCAAGTTAGGTATGGGATAGGTCTAGGATTTGCCCTCATCAGGCTCTTACTTTCACATATTTCTCATGCTTCATGGCTAGATCCTGGGCTTTTTCTGGATTGCATCACGTAGTAATGAAGTACAACACTGAAACAGTCAATTAAACCTGGTTTCCATCAATATTTTAGAGGACAACGCATGTTAGATCTAGGTTAGGCCTGGGATTTGCCCTCATCAGGGTCATACTGTCGCAGTTTTAACATACTTGTTGAACGGATCCTGGGTTTTTTCTGGTTTGGTTCACGTAGTAATGTGGTACCACACTGAAACATTCAATTAAACCTGGTCTTGATAAATATTTTAGAGGATAACGCAAGTTAAGTCTGGGATAGATCTGGGATTTGACCTCCCCAGACTCATACTTTCGCGTTTTTCACATACTTGTTGAACAGATCCAGGGTTTTATCTGGTTTGGATCACGTAGTAGTGTGGTACCACACTGAAACAGTCCATTAAACCTGGTTGCGATCAATATTATAGAGGATAACGCATGTTAGGTCTGGGTTAGGTCTAGTATTTGCCCTCATCAGGCTCATTCTTTCGCATATTTCTCAAACTTGATGGCTAGATCCTGGGCTTTTTCTGGATTGCATCACGTAGTAATGTGGTCCCACACTGAAACATTCAATTAAACCTGGTCTTGATAAATATTTTAGAGGATAACGTATGTTAGGTCTGGGTTAGGTCTAGGAATTGCCCTCATCAGGCTTATTCTTTCGCATATGTCTCATACATGATGGCTAGATCCTGGGCTTTTTCTTGATCGCATCACGTAGTAATGAAGTACAACACTGAAACAGTCACTTAAACCTGGTTTCCATCAATATCTTAGAGGACAACGCAAGTTAGGTCTGGGATAGGTCTGAAATTTGCCCTCATCAGGCTCATACTTTCGCGTTTTTCACATACTTGTTGAACAGATCCTGGGTTTTTTCTGGTTTGGATCACGTAGTAATGTGGGACCACACTGAAACAGTCAATTAAACCTGGTTTCGATCAATATTTTAGAGAATAATTCATGGTAGGTCTAGGTTAGGTCTGGGATTTGCTCTTATCAGGCTCATTCTTTCGCATATTTCTCATACTTGATGGCTAGATCCTGGGCTTTTTCTGGATTGCATAACGTAGTAATGAAGTACAACACTGAAACAGTCAATTAAACCTGGTTTCCATCAATATTTTAGAGGACAACGCTAGTTAGGTCTGGGATAGGTCTGGGATTCGCCCTAATCAGGCTCATACTTTCGCGTTTTTCACATACTTGTTGAACAGATCCTGGGTTTTTTCTGATTTGGATCACGTAGTAATGTGGTACCACACTGAAACAGTCGATTAAACCTGGTTTCGATCAATATTTTAGAGGATAACGCATGTTAGGTCTGGAATAGGTCTGGGATTTGACCTCGTCAGACTCATACTTTCGCACCCTTCACATACTCGTTGATCAGATCCTGGGTTTTTTCTGGTTTGCATCACGTAGTAATGTGGGACCACACTGAAACAGCCAATTAAATCTGGTTTCGATCAATATTTTAGAGAATAATTCATGTTGGGTCTAGGTTAGGCCTAGGATTTGCCCTCATCAGGCTCATACTTTCGCATATTTCTCATACTTCATGGCTTGATCCTGGGCTTTTTCTGGATTGCATCACGTAGTAATGTGGTACCACGCTGAAACAGTCAATTAAACCTGGTTTCGATCAATATGTTAGAGGATAACGCAAGTTAGGTATGGGATAGGACTAGGATTTGCCCTCATCAGGCTCTTACTTTCGCATATTACTCATACTTCATGGCTAGATCCTGGGCTTTTTCTGGATTGCATCACGTAGTAATGAAGTACAACACTGAAACAGACAATTAAACCTGGTTTCCATCAATATTTTAGAGGACAACGCATGTTAGGTCAAGGTTAGGCCTGGGATTTGCCCTCATCAGGGTCATACTGTCGCAGTTTTAACATACTTGTTGAACGGATCCTGGGTTTTTTCTGGTTTGGTTCACGTAGTAATGTGGTACCACACTGAAACATTCAATGAAACCTGGTCTGGATAAATATTTTAGAGGATAATGCATCTTAGGTCTAGGTTGGGTCTGGGATTTTCACTCATCAGACTCATACTTTCGCATTCTTCACATACTTCTTGAACGGATCCTGGGTTTTTTCTGGTTTGGATCACGTAGTAATGTGGGACCACAATGAAACAATCAATTAAACCTGGTCTTGATAAATATTTTAGAGGATAATGCATGTTAGGATGGGTTAGGTCTAGGATTTGCCCTCGTCAGGCTCATACTTTCGCATATTTCTCATACTTCATGGCTAGATCCTGGGCTATTTCTGGATTGGATAACGTAGTAATGTGGTACCACACTGAAACAGTCAATTAAACCTGGTTTCGATCAATATTTTAGAGAATAATTCATGTTAGGTCTAGGTTAGGTCTGGGATTTGCTCTCATCAGGCTCATTCTTTCGCATATTTCTCATACTTGATGGCTAGATCCTGGGCTTTTTCTGGATCGCATCACGTAGTAATGAAGTGCAACACTGACACAGTCAATTAAACCTGGTTGCGATCAATATTTTAGAGGATAACGCATGTTAGGTCTGGGTTAGGTCTAGTATTTGCCCTCATCAGGCTCATTCTTTCGCATATTTCTCAAACTTGATGGCTAGATCCTGGGCTTTTTCTGGATTGCATCACGTAGTAATGTGGTACCACACTGAAACATTCAATTAAACCTGGTCTTGATAAATATTTTAGAAGATAACGCATGTTAGGTCTGGGTTAGGTCTAGGATTTGCCCTCATCAGGCTCATACTTTCGCATATTTTTCATACTTCATGGCTAGATCCTGGGCTATTTCTGGATTGGATCTCGTAGTAAAGTGGCACCACACTGAAACATTCAATGGAACCTGGTCTGGATAAATATTTTAGAGGATAACGCATGTTAGGTCTGGGTTAGGTCTAGGAATTGCCCTCATCAGGCTTATTCTTTCGCATATGTCTCATACATGATGGCTAGATCCTGGGCATTTTCTTGATCGCATCACGTAGTAATGAAGTACAACACTGAAACAGTCACTTAAACCTGGTTTCGATCAATATTTTGGAGGATAACGCAAGTTAGGTCTGGGATAGGTCTAGGATTTGCCCTCATCAGGCTCTTACTTTCGCATATTTCTCATACTTCATGGCTAGATCCTGGGCTATTTCTGGATTGGATCACGTAGTAAAGTGGTACCACACTGAAACATTCAATGAAACCTGGTCTGGATAAATATTTTAGAGGATAATGCATGTTAGGATGGGTTAGGTCTAGGATTTGCCCTCGTCAGGCTCATACTTTCGCATATTTCTCATACTTCATGGCTAGATCCTGGGCTGTTTCTGGATTGTATCACGTAGTAATGTGGTACCACGCTGAAACAGTCAATTAAACCTGGTTTCGATCAATATTTTGGAGGATAACGCAAGTTAGGTCTGGGATAGGTCTAGGATTTGCCCTCATCAGGCTCTTACTTTCGCATATTTCTCATACTTCATGGCTAGATCCTGGGCTATTTCTGGATTGGATCACGTAGTAAAGTGGTACCACACTGAAACATTCAATGAAACCTGGTCTGGATAAATATTTTAGAGGATAATGCATCTTAGGTCTAGGTTAGGTCTGGGATTTTCACTCATCAGACTCATACTTTCGCATTCTACACATACTTGTTGAACGGATCCTGGGTTTTTTCTGGTTTGGATCACGTAGTAATGTGGGACCACAATGAAACAATCAATTAAACCTGGTCTTGATAAATATTTTAGAGGATAACGCATGTTAGGATGGGTTAGGTCTAGGATTTGCCCTCGTCAGGCTCATACTTTCGCATATTTCTCATACTTCATGGCTAGATCCTGGGCTATTTCTGGATTGGATAACGTAGTAATGTGGTACCACACTGAAACAGTCAATTAAACCTGGTTTCGATCAATATTTTAGAGAATAATTCATGATAGGTCTAGGTTAGGTCTGGGATTTGCTCTCATCAGGCTCATTCTTTCGCATATTTCTCATACTTGATGGCTAGATCCTGGGCTTTTTCTGGATCGCATCACGTAGTAATGAAGTACAACACTGGAACAGTCAATTAAACCTGGTTGTGATCAATATTTTAGAGGATAACGCATGTTAGGTCTGGGTTAGGTCTAGTATTTGCCCTCATCAGGCTCATTCTTTCGCATATTTCTCAAACTTGATGCCTAGATCCTGGGCTTTTTCTGGATTGCATCACGTAGTAATGTGGTACCACACTGAAACATTCAATTAAACCTGGTCTTGATAAATATTTTAGAAGATAACGCATGTTAGGTCTGGGTTAGGCCTAGGATTTGCCCTCATCAGGCTCATACTTTCGCATATTTCTCATACTTCATGGCTTGGTCCTGGGCTTTTTCTGGATTGCATCACGTAGTAATGTGGTACCACGCTGAAACAGTCAATTAAACCTGGTTTCGATCAATATGTTAGAGGATAACGCAAGTTAGGTATGGGATAGGTCTAGGATTTGCCCTCATCAGGCTCTTACTTTCGCATATTTCTCATACTTCATGGCTAGATCCTGGGCTTTTTCTGGATTGCATCACGTAGTAATGAAGTACAACACTGAAACAGTCAATTAAACCTGGTTTCCATCAATATTTTAGAGGACAACGCATGTTAGGTCTAGGTTAGGCCTGGGATTTGCCCTCATCAGGGTCATACTGTCGCAGTTTTAACATACTTGTTGAACGGATCCTGGGTTTTTTCTGGTTTGGTTCACGTAGTAATGTGGTACCACACTGAAACATTCAATTAAACCTGGTCTTGATAAATATTTTAGAAGATAACGCATGTTAGGTCTGGGTTAGGTCTAGGATTTGCCCTCATCAGGCTCATACTTTCGCATATTTCTCATACTTCATGGCTTGGTCCTGGGCTTTTTCTGGATTGCATCACGTAGTAATGTGGTACCACGCTGAAACAGTCAATTAAACCTGGTTTCGATCAATATGTTAGAGGATAACGCAAGTTAGGTATGGGATAGGTCTAGGATTTGCCCTCATCAGGCTCTTACTTTCGCATATTTCTCATACTTCATGGCTAGATCCTGGGCTTTTTCTGGATTGCATCACGTAGTAATGAAGTACAACACTGAAACAGTCAATTAAACCTGGTTTCCATCAATATTTTAGAGGACAACGCATGTTAGGTCTAGGTTAGGCCTGGGATTTGCCCTCATCAGGGTCATACTGTCGCAGTTTTAACATACTTGTTGAACGGATCCTGGGTTTTTTCTGGTTTGGTTCACGTAGTAATGTGGTACCACACTGAAACATTCAATTAAACCTGGTCTTGATAAATATTTTAGAAGATAACGCATGTTAGGTCTGGGTTAGGTCTAGGATTTGCCCTCATCAGGCTCATACTTTCGCATATTTCTCATACTTCATGGCTAGATCCTGGGCTATTTCTGGATTGGATCTCGTAGTAAAGTGGTACCACACTGAAACATTCAATGGAACCTGGTCTGGATAAATATTTTAGAGGATAACGCATGTTAGGTCTGGGTTAGGTCTAGGAATTGCCCTCATCAGGCTTATTCTTTCGCATATGTCTCATACATGATGGCTAGATCCTGGGCTTTTTCTTGATCGCATCACGTAGTAATGAAGTACAACACTGAAACAGTCACTTCAACCTGGTTTCCATCAATATCTTAGAGGACAACGCAAGTTAGGTCTGGGATAGGTCTGAAATTTGCCCTCATCAGGCTCATACTTTCGCGTTTTTCACATACTTGTTGAACAGATCCTGGGTTTTTTCTGATTTGGATCACGTAGTAATGTGGTACCACACTGAAACAGTCGATTAAACCTGGTTTCGATCAATATTTTAGAGGATAACGCATGTTAGGTCTGGGATAGGTCTGGGATTTGACCTCATCAGACTCATACTTTCGCGTTTTTCACATACTTGTTGAACAGATCCTGGGTTTTATCTGGTTTGGATCACGTAGTAGTGTGGTACCACACTGAGACAGTCCATTAGACCTGGTTGCGATCAATATTATAGAGGATAACGCATGTTAGGTCTGGGTTAGGTCTAGTATTTGCCCTCATCAGGCTCATTCTTTCGCATATTCCTCAAACTTGATGGCTAGATCCTGGGCTTTTTCTGGATTGCATCACGTAGTAATGTGGTACCACACTGAAACATTCAATTAAACCTGGTCTTGATAAATATTTTAGAAGATAACGCATGTTAGGTCTGGGTTATGTCTAGGATTTGCCCTCATCAGGCTCATACTTTCGCATATTTCTCATACTTCATGGCTAGATCCTGGGCTATTTCTGGATTGGATCTCGTAGTAAAGTGGTACCACACTGAAACATTCAATGGAACCTGGTCTGGATAAATATTTTAGAGGATAACGCATGTTAGGTCTGGGTTAGGTCTAGGAATTGCCCTCATCAGGCTTATTCTTTCGCATATGTCTCATACATGATGGCTAGATCCTGGGCTTTTTCTTGATCGCATCACGTAGTAATGAAGTACAACACTGAAACAGTCACTTAAACCTGGTTTCCACCAATATCTTAGAGGACAACGCAAGTTAGGTCTGGGATAGGTCTGAAATTTGCCCTCATCAGGCTCATACTTTCGCGTTTTTCACATACTTGTTGAACAGATCCTGGGTTTTTTCTGGTTTGGATCACGTAGTAAGGTGGGACCACACTGAAACCATCAATTAAACCTGGTCTTGATAAATATTTTGGAGGATAACGCATGTTAGGTCTGGGTTAGGTCTAGGATTTGCCCTCGTCAGGCTCATACTTTCGCATATTTCTCAAACTTGATGGCTAGATCCTGGGCTTTTTCTGGATTGCATAACGTAGTAATGAAGTACAACACTGAAACAGTCAATTAAACCTGGTCTTGATAAATATTTTAGAGGATAACGCATGTTAGGTCTAGGTTAGCCCTGGGATTTTCACTCATCAGACTCATACTTTCGCATTCTTCACATACTTGTTGAACGGATCCTGGGTTTTTTCTGGTTTGGTTCACGTAGTAATGTGGTACCACACTGAAACATTCGATTAAACCTGATCTTGATAAATATTTTAGAGGATAACGCATGTTAGGTTTGGGTTAAGTCTAAGATTTGCCCTCATCAGGCTCATACTTTCGCATATTTCTCATACTTCATGGCTAGATCCTGGGCTGTTTCTGGATTGTATCACGTAGTAATGTGGTACCACGCTGAAACAGTCAATTAAACCTGGTTTCGATCAATATTTTAGAGGATAACGCAAGTTAGGTCTGGCATAGGTCTGGGATTCGCCCTCATCAGGCTCATACTTTCGCGTTCTTCACATACTTGTTGAACTGATCCTGGGCTTTTTCTGGTTTGGATCACGTAGTAATGTGGTACCACACTGAAACAGTCAATTAAACCTGGTTTCCATCAATATTTTAGAGGACAACGCATGTTAGGTGTAGGTTAGGCCTGGGATTTGCTCTCATCAGTGTCATACTTTCGCAGTTTTAACATACATGTTGACCTGATCGAGGGTTTTTGCTGGTTTGGTTCACGTAGTGATGTGGTACCACACTGAAACATTGAATTAAACCTGGTCTTGATAAATATTTTAGAGGATAACGCATGTTAGGTTTGGGTTAGGTCTAGGATTTGCCCTCATCAGGCTCATACTTTCGCATATTTCTCATACTTCATGGCTAGATCCTGGGCTGTTTCTGGATTGTATCACATAGTAATGTGGTACCACGCTGAAACAGTCGATTAAACCTGGTTTCCATCAATATTTTAGAGGACAACGCATGTTAGCACTAGGTTAGGCCTGGTATTTGCCCTCACCAGGGTCATACTTTCGCAGTTTTAACATACATGTTGACCTGATCGAGGGTTTTTTCTGCATTGGATCACGTAGTAAAGTGGTACCACACTGAAACAGTCCATTAAACCTGGTTTGGATCAATACTTTAGAGGATAACGCATGTTAGGTCTAGGTTAGCCCTGGGATTTTCACTCATCAGACTCATACTTTCGCATTCTTCACATACTTGTTGAACGGATCCTGGGTTTTTTCTGGTTTGGTTCACGTAGTAATGTGGTACCACACTGAAACATTCGATTAAACCTGATCTTGATAAATATTTTAGAGGATAACGCATGTTAGGTTTGGGTTAAGTCTAAGATTTGCCCTCATCAGGCTCATACTTTCGCATATTTCTCATACTTCATGGCTAGATCCTGGGCTGTTTCTGGATTGTATCACGTAGTAATGTGGTACCACGCTGAAACAGTCAATTAAACCTGGTTTCGATCAATATTTTAGAGAATAATTCATGTTAGGTCTAGGTTAGGTCTGGGATTTGCTCTCATCAGGCTCATACTTTCGCACACTTCACATACTCGTTTGACAGATCCTGTGTTATTTTCTGGTTTGGATCGCATAGTAATGTGGTACCACACTGAAACAGTCGATTAAACCAGGTTTCGATCAATATTTTTGAGGATAACGCATGTTAGGTCTAGGTTAGGCCTGGGATTTTCACTCATCAGACTCATTCTTTCGCATATTTCTCATACTTGATGGCTAGATCCTGGCCTTTTTCTTTATTGCATCACGTAGTAATGAAGTACAACACTGAAACAGTCAATTAAACCTGGATTCCATCAATATCTTAGAGGACAACGCAAGTTAGGTCTGGGATAGGTCAGGGATTTGCGCACATCAGGCTCATACTTTCGCGTTTTTCACATACTCGTTGAACAGCTCCTGGGTTATTTTCTGGTTTGGATTGCATAGTAATGTGGTACCACACTGAAACGGTCGATTAAACCAGGTTTCGATCAATTTTTTTGAGGATAACGCATGTTAGGTCTAGGTTAGGCCTGGGATTATCACTCATCAGACTCATACTTTCGCATTCTTCTCATACTTGTTGAACGGATCCTGGGTTTTTTCTGGATTGGGTCACGTAGTAGTGTGGTACCACACTGAAACAGTCGATTAAACCTGGTTTCGATCAATATTTTTGAGGATAACGCATGTTTGGTCTGGGTTAGGTCTAGGATTTGCCCTCGTCAGGCTCATACTTTCGCATATTTCTCATTCTTCATGGCTAGATCCTGGGCTATTTCTGGATTGTATCACGTAGTAATGTGGTACCACACAGAAACAGTCAATTAAACCTGGTTTCGATCAATATTTTAGAGGATAACGCAAGTTAGGTCTGGGATAGGTCTGGGATTTTCCCTCATCAGGCTCATACTTTCGCGTTTTTCACATACTTGTTGAACAGATCCTGGGTTTTCTCTGGATTGGGTCACGTAGTAGTGTAGTACCACACTGAAACAGTCGATTAAACCTGGTTTCGATCAATATTTTTGAGGATAACGCATGTTAGGTCTAGGTTAGGCCGGGGATTTTCACTCATCAGACTCATACTTTCGCATTCTTCACATACTTGTTGAACGGATCCTGGGTTTTTTCTGGATTGGATCACGTAGTAATGTGGGACCACACTGAAACAGTCAATTAAACCTGGTTTCGATCAATATATTAGTGAATAATTCATGTTAGGTCTAGGTTAGGTCGGGGATTTTCACTCATCAGACTTATACTCTCGCATTCTTCACATACTTGTTGAAGGGATCCTGGGTTTTTTCTGGTTTGGATCACGTATTAATGTGGTACCACACTGAAACAGTCGATTAAACCTGGTTTCCATCAGTATTTTAGAGGATAACGCATGTTAGGTCTAGGTTAGCCCTGGGATTTTCACTCATCAGACTCATGCTTTCGCATTCTTCACATACTTGTTGAACGGATCCTGGGTTTTTTCTGGTTTGGTTCACGTAGTAATGTGGTACCACACTGAAACATTCGATTAAACCTGATCTTGATAAATATTTTAGAGGATAACGCATGTTAGGTTTGGGTTAGGTCTGGGATTTGATCTCATCAGGCTCATTCTTTCGCATATTTCTCATACTTGATGGCTAGATCCTGGGCTTTTTCTGGTTTGCATCACGTAGTAATGAAGTACAACACTGAAACAGTCGATTAAACCTGGTTTCGATCAATATTTTTGAGGACAACGCATGTTAGGTCTAGGTTAGGCCGGGGATTTTCACTCATCAGACTCATACTTTCGCATTCTTCACATACTTGTTGAACGGATCCTGGGTTTTTTCTGGTTTGGATCACGTAGTAATGTGGGACCACACTGAAACAGTCAATTAAACCTGGTTTCGAACAATATATTAGAGAATAATTCATGTTAGGTCTAGGTTAGGTCTGGGATTTGCTCTCATCAGGCTCATACTTTCGCATATTTCTCATACTTCATGGCTAGATCCTGGGCTGTTTCTGGATTGTATCACGTAGTAATGTGGTACCACGCTGAAACAGTCAATTAAACCTCGTTTCGATCAATATTTTAGAGGATAACGCAAGTTAGGTCTGGCATAGGTCTGGGGTTTTCCCTCATCAGGCTCATACTTTCGCGTTTTTCACATACTTGTTGAACAGATCCTGATTTTTCTGGATTGGGTCACGTAGTAGTGTGGTACCACACTGAAACAGTCGATTAAACCTGGTTTCGATCAATATCTTAGAGAATAATTCATGTTAGGTCTAGGTTAGGTCTGGGATTTGCCCTCATCAGGCTCATACTTTCGCATATTTCTCATACTTCATGGCTGGATCCTGGGCTATTTCTGGATTGGATCAGGTAGTAATGTGGTACCACACTGAAACAGTCAATTAAACCTGGTTTCGATCAATATATTAGAGAGTAATTCATGTTAGGTCTAGGTTAGGTCTGGGAGTTGCTCTCATCAGGCTCATACTTTCGCATATTTCTCATACTTGATGGCTAGATCCTGGGCTGTTTCTGGATTGTATCACGTAGTAATGTGGTACCACGCTGAAACAGTCAATTAAACCACGTTTCGATCAATATTTTAGAGAATAATTCATGTTAGGTCTAGGTTAGGTCTGGGATTTGCTCTCATCAGGCTCATACTTTCGCACACTTCACATACTCGTTTGGCAGATCCTGTGTTATTTTCTGGTTTGGATCGCATAGTAATGTGGTACCACACTGAAACAGTCGATTAAACCAGGTTTCGATCAATATTTTTGAGGATAACGCATGTTAGGTCTAGGTTAGGCCTGGTATTTTCACTCATCAGACTCATACTTTCGCATTCTTCACATACTTGTTGAACGGATCCTGGGTTGTTTCTGGTTTGGATCACGTAGTATTGTGGGACCACACTGAAACAGTCAACTAAACCTGGTTTCGATCAATATATTAGAGAATAATTCATGTTAGGTCTAGGTTAGGTCTGGGATTTGCTCTCATCAGGCTCATTTTTTCGCATATTTCTCATACTTGATGGCTAGATCCTGGGCTTTTTCTGGATTGCATCACGTAGTAATGAAGTACAACACTGAAACAGTCAATTAAACCTGGTTTCCATCAATATCTTAGAGGACAACGCAAGTTAGGTCTGGGATAGGTCTGGGATTTGCCCACATCAGACTCATACTTTCCCATTCTTCACATACTTGTTGAACGGATCCTGTGTTTTTTCTGGTTTGGATCACGTAGTAATGTGGTACCACACTGAAACAGTCAATTAAACCTGGTTTTGATCAATATCTTAGAGAATAATTCATGTTAGGTCTAGGTTAGGTCTGGGATTTGCCCTCATCAGGCTCATTCTTTCGCATATTTCTCATACTTGATGGCTAGATCCTGGGCTTTTTCTGGATTGCATCACGTAGTAATGAAGTACAACACTGAAACAGTCAATTAAACCTGGTTTCCATCAATATCTTAGAGGACAACGCAAGTTAGGTCTGGGATAGGTATGGGATTTGCCCTCATCAGGCTCATACTTTCGCGTTTTTCACATACTTGTTGAACAGATCCTGGGTTTGTTCTGGTTTGTATCACGTAGTAGTGTGGTACCACACTGAAACAGTCCATTAAACCTGGTTTGGATCAATATTTTAGAGAATAACGCATGTTAGGTCTAGGTTAGGCCTGGGATTTTCACTCTTCAGACTCATACTTTCGCATTCTTCACATACTTGTTGAACAGATCCTGGGGTTTTTCTGGTTTGGATCACGTAGTAGTGTGGTACCACACTGAAACAGACCATTAAACCTGGTTTGGATCAATATTTTAGAGGATAACGCATGTTAGGTCTAGGTTAGGTCTGGGATTTTCACTCATCAGACTCATACTTTCGCATGCTTCACATACTTGTTGAACAGATCCTGGGGTTTTTCTGGTTTGGATCACGTAGTAGTGTGGTACCACACTGAAACAGTCGATTAAACCTGGTTTCGATCAGGATTTTAGAGGATAACGCATGTTAGGTCTAGGTTAGGCCTGGGATTTTCACTCTTCAGACTCATACTTTCGCATTCTTCACATACTTGTTGAACAGATCCTGGGGTTTTTCTGGTTTGGATCACGTAGTAGTGTGGTACCACACTGAAACAATCCATTAAACCTGGTTTGGATCAATATTTTAGAGGATAACGCATGTTAGGTCTAGGTTAGGTCTGGGATTTTCACTCATCAGACTCATACTTTCGCATCCTTCACATACTTGTTGAACGGATCCTGGGCTTTTTCTGGTTTGGATCACGTAGTAGTGTGGTACCACACTGAAACAGTCCATTAAACCTGGTTTGGCCCAATATTTTAGAGGATAACGCATGTTAGGTCTAGGTTAGGTCGGGGATTTTCACTCATCAGACTCATACTTTCGCATTCTTCACATACTTGTTGAACGGATCCTGGGTTCTTTCTGGTTTGGATCACGTATTAATGTGGTACCACACTGAAACAGTCGATTAAACCTGGTTTCGATCAGTATTTTAGAGGATAACGCAACATAAGTCTGGTATAGGTCTGGGATTTGACCTCATCAGACTCATACTTTCGCGTTTTTCACATACTTGTTGAACAGATCCTGGGTTTTTTCTGGTTTGGATCACGTAGTAGTGTGGTACCTCACTGAAACAGTCCATTAAACCTGCTTGCGATCAATATTTTAGAGGATAACGCATGTTAGGTCTGGGTTAGGTCTAGGATTTGCCCTCATCAGGCTCATTCTTTCGCATATTACTCAAACTTGATGGCTAGATCCTGGGCTTTTTCTGGATTGCATCACGTAGTAATGTGGTACCACACTGAAACAGTCAACTAAACCTGGTTTCCATCAATATCTTAGAGGACAACGCAAGTTAGGTCTGGGATAGGTATGGGATTTGCCCTCATCAGGCTCATACTTTCGCGTTTTTCACATACTTGTTGAACAGATCCTGAGTTTTTTCTGGTTTGTATCACGTAGTAGTGTGGTACCACACTGAAACAGTCCATTAAACCTGGTTTGGATCAATCTTTTAGAGGATAACGCATGTTAGGTCTTGGTTAGCCCTGGGATTTTCACTCATCAGACTCATACTTTCGCATTCTTCACATACTTGTTGAACGTATCCTGGGTTCTTTCTGGTTTGGATCACGTATTAATGTGGTACCACACTGAAACTGTCGATTAAACCTGGTTTCGATCAGTATTTTAGAGGATAACGCAACATAAGTCTGGGATAGGTCTGGGATTTGACCTCATCAGACTCTTACTTTCGCACACTTCACATACTCGTTGAACAGATCCTGGGTTATTTTCTGGTTTGGATCACATAGTAATGTGGTACCACACTGAAACAGTCGATTAAACCAGGTTTCGATCAATATTTTTGAGGATAACGCATGTTAGGTCTAGGTTAGGCCTGGGATTTTCACTCTTCAGACTCATACTTTCGCATTCTTCACATACTTGTTGAACAGATCCTGGGGTTTTTCTGGTTTGGATCACGTAGTAGTGTGGTACCACACTGAAACAGTCCATTAAACCTGCTTGCGATCAATATTTTAGAGGATAACGCATGTTAGGTCTGGGTTAGGTCCAGGATTTGCCCTCATCAGGCTCATTCTTTCGCATGTTACTCAAACTTGATGGCTAGATCCTGGGCTTTTTCTGGATTGCATCACGTAGTAATGTGGTACCACACTGAAACAGTCAATTAAACCTGGTTTCCATCAATATCTTAGAGGACAACGCAAGTTAGGTCTGGGATAGGTATGGGATTTGCCCTCATCAGGCTCATACTTTCGCGTTTTTCACATACTTGTTGAACAGATCCTGGGGTTTTTCTGGTTTGGATCACGTAGTAGTGTGGTACCACACTGAAACAGTCCATTAAACCTGGTCTGGATCAATATTTTAGAGGATAACGCATTTTAGGTCGAGGTTAGGTCTGGGATTTTCACTCATCAGACTCACACTTTCGCATTCTTCACATACTTGTTGAACGGATCCTGGGTTTTTTCTGGTTTGGATCACGTAGTAATGTAGGACCACACTGAAACAGTCAATTAATCCTGGTTTCGATCAATATTTTAGAGAATAATTCATGTTAGGTCTAGGTTAGGTCTGGGATTTGCTCTCATCAGGCTCATTCTTTCGCATATTTCTCATACTTGATGGCTAGATCCTGGGCTTTTTCTGGATTGCATCACGTAGTAATGAAGTACAACACTGAAACAGTCAATTAAACCTGGTTTCCATCAATATCTTAGAGGACAACGCAAGTTAGGTTTGGGATAGGTCTGGGATTTGACCTCATCAGACTCATACTTTCGCACACTTCACATACCCGTTGAACAGATCCTGGGTTATTTTCTGGTTTGGATCACATAGTAATGTGGTACCACACTGATACAGTCGATTAAACCAGGTTTCGATCAATATTTTAGAGTATAACTCATGTTAGGTCTAGGTTAGGCCTGGGATTTTCATTTATCAGACTCATACTTTCACACACTTCACATACTCCTTGAACAGATCCTGGGTTATTTTCTGGGTTGGATCACCTAGTAATGTGGTACCACACTGAAACAGTCGATTAAACCAGGTTTCGATCAATATTTTAGAGGATGACGCATGTAAGGTCTAGGTTAGGCCTGGGATTTTCACTCATCAGACTCATACTTTCGCATTCTTCACATACTTGTTGAACGGAGCCTGGGTTTTTTCTGGTTTGGATCACGTACTAATGTGGGACCACACTGAAACAGTCAATTAAACCTGGTTTCGATCAATATTTTAGAGAATAATTCATGTTAGGTCTAGGTTAGGTCTGGGATTTGCTCTCATCAGGCTCATACTTTCGCATTCTTCACATACTTGTTTAACGGATCCTGGGTTTTTTCTGGTTTGGAACCCGTAGTAATGTGGGACCACACTGAAACAATAAATTGAACCTGGTCTTGATAAATATTTTAGAGGATAACGCATGTTAGGTCTGGGTTAGGTCTAGGATTTGCCCTCATCAGGCTCATACTCTCGCATATTTCTCATACTTGATGGCTAGCTCCTGGGCTTTTTCTGGATTGCATCACGTAGTAATGTAATACCACACTGAAACAGTCAATGAAACCTGGTTTCCATCACTATTTTAGAGGACAACGCAAGTTAGGACTAGCTAAGGCCTGAGATTTTCACTGATCAGACTCATACTTTCGCATTCTTCACATACTTGTTGAACGGATCCTGGGTTTTTTCTGGTTTGGATCACGTAGTAATGTGGTACCACACTGAAACAGTCAATTAAACCTGGTTTCGATCAATATTTTAGAGAATAATTCATGTTAGGTCTAGGTTAGGTCTGGGATTTGCTCTCATCAGGCTCATTCTTTCGCATATTTCTCATACTTGATGGCTAGATCCTGGGCTTTTTCTGGATTGCATCACGTAGTAATGAAGTACACCACTGAAACAGTCAATTAAACCTGGTTTCGGTCAATATTTTAGAGGTTAACGAAAGTTATGTCTAGGTTAGGCCTGGGATTTTCACTCATCAGACACATACTTTCGCATTCTTCACATGCTTGTTGAACGGATCCAGGGTTTTTTCTGGTTTGGATCACGTAGCAATGTGGGTCCACACTGAAACAGTCAATTAAACCTGATTTCGATCAATATTTTTGAGAATAATTCATGTTAGGTCTAGGTCAGGTCTGGGATTTGCTCTCATCAGGCTCATTCTTTCGCATATTTCTCATACTTCATGGCTAGATCCTGGGCTTTTTCTGGATTGCATCACGTAGTAATGAAGTACAACACTGAAACAGTCAATTAAACCTGGTTTCCATCAATATCTTAGAGGACAACGCAAGTTAGGTCTGGGATATGTCTGGGATTTGCCCTCATCAGGCTCATACTTTCGCGTTTTTCACATACTTGTTGAACAGATCCTGGGTTTTTTCAGGTTTGGATCACGTAGTAATGTGGTACCACACTGAAACAGTCGATTAAACCAGGTTTCGATCAATATTTTTGAGGATAACGCATGTTAGGTCTAGGTTAGGCCTGGGATTTTCACTCATCAGACTCATACTTTCGCATTCTTCACATACTTGTAGAACGGATCCTGGGTTTTTTCTGGTTTGGATCACGTAGTAATGTGGGACCACACTGAAACAGTCAATTAAACCTGGTTTCGATCAATATTTTAGAGAATAATTCATGTTAGGTCTAGGTTAGGTCTGGGATTTGCCCTCATCAGGCTCATACTTTCGCGTTTTTCACATACTTGTTGAACAGATCATGGGTTTTTTCTGGTTTGGGTCACGTAGTAGTGTGATACCACACTGAAACAGTCGTTTAAACCTGGTTTCGATTAATATTTTAGAGGATAACGCATGTTAGGTCTAGGTTAGCCCTGGGATTTTCACTCATCAGACTCATACTTTCGCATTCTTCACATACTTGTAGAACGGAACCTGGGTTTTTTCTGGTTTGGATCACGTAGTAATGTGGGACCACACTGAAACAGTCAATTAAACCTGGTTTCGATCAATATTTTAGAGAATAATTCATGTTAGGTCTAGGTTAGGTCTGGGATTTGCTCTCATCAGGCTCTTTCTTTCGCATATTTCTCATACATGTTGAACAGATACTGGGTTTTTTCTGGTTTGGAACCCGTAGTAATGTGGGACCACACTGAAACAATAAATTAAACCTGGTCTTGATAAATATTTTAGAGGATAACGCATGTGTGGTCTAGGTTAGGTCTGGGATTTTCACTCATCAGACTCATACTTTCGCATTCTTCACATACTTGTTGTACGGATCCTGGGTTTTTTCTGGTTTGGATCACGAAGTAGTGTGGTACCACACTGAAACAGTCCATTAAACCTGGTTTCGCTCAATATTTTAGAGGATAACGCATGTTAGGTCTAGGTTAGGTCTGGGATTTGCTCTCATCAGGCTCATTCTTTCGCATATTTCTCATACTTGATTGCTAGATCCTGGGCTTTTTCTGGATTGCATCACGTAGTAATGTAGTACCACACTGAAACAGTCAATGAAACCTGGTTTCCATCAATTTTTTTTGAGGACAACGCAAGTTAGGTCTAGGTAAGGCCTGAGATTTTCACTGATCAGACTCATACTTTCGCATCCTTCACATACTTGTTGAACGGATCCTGGGTTTTTTCTGGTTTGGATCACGTAGTAATGTGGTACCTCACTGAAACGGTCAATTAAACCTGGTTTCGATCAATATTTTAGAGGATAACGCAAGTTAGGTCTGGGATAGGCCTGGGATTTGCCCTCATCAGGCTCATACTTTCGCACACTTCACATACTCGTTTGACAGATCCTGGGTTATTTTCTGGTTTGGATCGCATAGTAATGTGGTACCACACTGAAACAGACGATTAAACCAGGTTTCGATCAATATTTTAGAGGATAACGCAAGTTAGGTCTGGGATAGGCCTGGGATATGCCCTCATCAGGCTCATACTTTCGCGTTTTTCACATACTTGTTGAACAGATCATGAGTTTTTTCTGGTTTGGATCACGTAGTAGTGTGGGACCACACTGAAACATTCAATTAAACCTGATCTTGATAAATATTTGAGAGGATAACGCATGTTAGGTTTGGGTTAAGTCTAGGATTTGCCTTCATCAGGCTCATACTTTCGCATATTTCTCACACTTGATGGCTAGATCCTGGGCTGTTTCTGGATTGTATCACGTAGTAATGTGGTACCACGCTGAAACAGTCAATTAAACCTGGTTTCGATCAATATTTTAGAGGATAACGCAAGTTAGGTCTGGCATAGGTCTGGGATTCGCCCTCATCAGACTCATACTTTCGCGTTTTTCACATACTTGTTGACCTGATCGCGGGTTTTTTCTGCTTTGGATCACGTAGTAAAGTGGTACCACATTGAAACAGTCCATTAAACCTGGTTTGGATCAATATTTTAGATAACGCATGTTAGGTCTAGGTTAGCCCTGGGATTATCACTCATCAGACTCATATTTTCGCATTCTTCACATACTTGTTGAACGGATCCTGGGTTCTTTCTGGTTTGGATCACGTAGTAATGTGGTACCACACTGAAACAGTCGATTAAACCTGGTTTCGATCAGTATTTTAGAGGATAACGCAAGATAAGTCTGGGATAGGTCTGGGATTTGACCTCATCAGACTCATACTTTCGCGTTTTTCACATACTTGTTGAACAGATCCTGGGTTTTTTCTGGTTTGGATCACGTAGTAGTGTGGTACCACACTGAAACAGTCCATTAAACCTGCTTGCGATCAATATTTTAGAGGATAACGCATGTTAGGTCTGGGTTAGGTCTAGGATTTGCCCTCATCAGGCTCATTCTTTCGCATATTTCTCAAACATGATGGCTAGATCCTGGGCTTTTTCTGGATTGCATCACGTAGTAATGTGGCACCACACTGAAACATTCAATTAAACCTGGTCTTGATAAATATTTTAGAGGATAACGCATGTTAGGTCTAGGTTAGGTCTGGGATTTTCTCTCATCAGACTCATACTTTAGCATTCTTCACATACTTGTTGAACTGATCCTGGGTTTTTTCTGGTTTGGATCACGTAGGAATGTGGTACTACACTGAAACAGTCGATTAAACCTGGTTTCGATCAATATCTTAGATGATAACGCAAGTTATGTCTGGGATAGGTCTGGGATTTGCCCTCATCAGACTGATACTTTCGCGTTTTTCACATACTTGTTGAACGGATCCTGGGTTTTTTCTGGTTTGGATCACGTAGTAATGTGGGACCACACTGAAACAATCAATTAAACCTGGTCTTGATAAATATTTTAAAGGATAACGCATGTTAGGTCTGGGATAGGTCTGGGATTTGCCCTCACCAGACTCATTCTTTCGCACACTTCACATACTCGTAGAACAGATTCTGGGTTTTTTCTGGTTAGGATCACGTAGTAATGTGGTACCACACTGAAACAGTCGATTAAATCTGGTTTCGATCAATATTTTAGAGGATAACGCATGTTAGGACTAGGTTAGGCCTGGGATTTTCACTCATCAGGCTCATACTTTCGCATTCTTCACATACTTGTTGAACGGATCCTGGGTTTTTTCTGGTTTGGATCACGTAGTAATGTAGGACCACGCTGAAACAGTCAATTAAACCTGGTTTCGATCAATATTTTAGAGAATAATTCATGTTAGGTCTAGGTTAGGTCTGGGATTTGCTCTCATCAGGCTCATTCTTTCGCATATTTCTCATACTTGATGGCTAGATCCTGGGCTTTTTCTGGATTGCATCACGTAGTAATGAAGTACAACACTGAAACAGTCAATTAAACCTGGTTTCCATCAATATCTTAGAGGACAACGCAAGGTAGGTCTGGGATAGGTCTGGGATTTTCACTCATCAGACTCATACTTTCGCATTCCTCACATACTTGTTGAACTGATCCTGGGTTTTTTCTGGTTTGGATCACGTAGCAATGTGGTACCACACTGAAACAGTTGATTAAACCTGGTTTCGATCAATATTTTTGAGGATAACGCATGTTAGGTATAGGTTAGGCCGAGGATTTTCACCCATCAGACTCATACTTTCGCATTCTTCACATACTTGTTGAACGGATCATGTGTTTTTTCTGGTTTGGATCACGTAGTAATGTGGGACCACGCTGAAACAATCAATTAAACCTGGTCTTGATAAATATTTTAAAGGATAACGCATGTTAGGTCTGGGTTAGGTCTAGGATTTGCCCTCATCAGGCTCATACTTTCGCATATTTCTCATACTTCATGGCTGGATCCTGGGCTATTTCTGGATTGGATCACGTAGTAATGTGGTACCACACTGAAACAGTCAATTAAACCTGGTTTTGATGAATATTTTAGAGGATAACGCATGTTAGGTCTAGGTTAGGTCTGGGATTTTCTCTCATCAGACTCATACTTTAGCATTCTTCACATACTTGTTGAACTGATCCTGGGTTTTTTCTGGTTTGGATCACGTAGGAATGTGGTACTACACTGAAACAGTCGATTAAACCTGGTTTCGATCAATATCTTAGATGATAACGCAAGTTATGTCTGGGATAGGTCTGGGATTTGCCCTCATCAGACTGATACTTTCGCACACTTCACATACCCGTTGAACAGATCCTGGGTTATTTTCTGGTTTGGATCACATAGTAATGTGGTACCACACTGAAACAGTCGATTAAACCAGGTTTCGATCAATATTTTAGAGTATAACTCATGTTAGGTCTAGGTTAGGCCTGGGATTTTCATTTATCAGACTCATACTTTCGCATTCTTCACATACTTGTTGAACGGATTCTGGGTTTTTTCTGGTTTGGATCACGTAGTAATGTGGGACCACACTGAAACAGTCAATTAAACCTGGTTTCGATCAATATTTTAGAGAATAATTCATGTTAGGTCTAGGTTAGGTCTGGGATTTGCTCTCAGCAGGCTCATTCTTTCGCATATTTCTCATACATGTTGAACAGATCCTGGGTTTTTTCTGGTTTGGATCACGTAGTAATGTGGGACCACACTGAAACAATCAATTAAACCTGGTCTTGATAAATATTTTAGAGGATAACGCATGTTAGGTCTGGGTTAGGTCTGGGATTTTCACTCATCAGACTCATACTTTCGCATTCTTCACATACTTGTTGAACGGATCCTGGGCTATTTCTGGATTGGATCACATAGTAATGTGGTACCACACTGAAACAGTCGATTAAACCAGGTTTCGATCAATATTTTTGAGGATAACGCATGTTAGGTCTTGGTTAGGTCTGGGATTTTCACTCATCAGACTCATACTTTCGCATTCTTCACATACTTGTTGAACGGATCATGTGTTTTTTCTGGTTTGGATCACGTAGTAATGTGGGACCACACTGAAACAATCAATTAAACCTAGTCTTGATAAATATTTTAGAGGATAACGCATGTTAGGTCTGGGTTAGGTCTAGGATTTGCCCTCATCAGGCTCATTCTTTCGCATATTTCTCAAACTTGATGGCTAGATCCTGGGCTTTTTCTGGATTGCATCACGTAGTAATGTGGTACCGCACTGAAACATTCAATTAAACCTGGTCTTGATAAATATTTTAGAGGATAACGCATGTTAGGTCTGGGTTAGGTCTAGGATTTGCCCTCATCAGGCTCATACTTTCGCATATTTCTCATACTTCATGGCTAGATCCTGGGTTTTTTCTGGTTTGGATCACGTAGTAATGTAGGACCACACTGAAACAGTCAATTAATCCTGGTTTCGATCAATATTTTAGAGAATAATTCATGTTAGGTCTAGGTTAGGTCTGGGATTTGCTCTCATCAGGCTCATTCTTTCGCATATTTCTCATACTTGATGGCTAGATCCTGGGCTTTTTCTGGATTGCATCACGTAGTAATGAAGTACAACACTGAAACAGTCAATTAAACCTGGTTTCCATCAATATCTTAGAGGACAACGCAAGTTAGGTTTGGGATAGGTCTGGGATTTGACCTCATCAGACTCATACTTTCGCACACTTCACATACCCGTTGAACAGATCCTGGGTTATTTTCTGGTTTGGATCACATAGTAATGTGGTACCACACTGATACAGTCGATTAAACCAGGTTTCGATCAATATTTTAGAGTATAACTCATGTTAGGTCTAGGTTAGGCCTGGGATTTTCATTTATCAGACTCATACTTTCACACACTTCACATACTCCTTGAACAGATCCTGGGTTATTTTCTGGGTTGGATCACCTAGTAATGTGGTACCACACTGAAACAGTCGATTAAACCAGGTTTCGATCAATATTTTAGAGGATGACGCATGTAAGGTCTAGGTTAGGCCTGGGATTTTCACTCATCAGACTCATACTTTCGCATTCTTCACATACTTGTTGAACGGAGCCTGGGTTTTTTCTGGTTTGGATCACGTACTAATGTGGGACCACACTGAAACAGTCAATTAAACCTGGTTTCGATCAATATTTTAGAGAATAATTCATGTTAGGTCTAGGTTAGGTCTGGGATTTGCTCTCATCAGGCTCATACTTTCGCATTCTTCACATACTTGTTTAACGGATCCTGGGTTTTTTCTGGTTTGGAACCCGTAGTAATGTGGGACCACACTGAAACAATAAATTGAACCTGGTCTTGATAAATATTTTAGAGGATAACGCATGTTAGGTCTGGGTTAGGTCTAGGATTTGCCCTCATCAGGCTCATACTCTCGCATATTTCTCATACTTGATGGCTAGCTCCTGAGCTTTTTCTGGATTGCATCACGTAGTAATGTAATACCACACTGAAACAGTCAATGAAACCTGGTTTCCATCACTATTTTAGAGGACAACGCAAGTTAGGACTAGCTAAGGCCTGAGATTTTCACTGATCAGACTCATACTTTCGCATTCTTCACATACTTGTTGAACGGATCCTGGGTTTTTTCTGGTTTGGATCACGTAGTAATGTGGTACCACACTGAAACAGTCAATTAAACCTGGTTTCGATCAATATTTTAGAGAATAATTCATGTTAGGTCTAGGTTAGGTCTGGGATTTGCTCTCATCAGGCTCATTCTTTCGCATATTTCTCATACTTGATGGCTAGATCCTGGGCTTTTTCTGGATTGCATCACGTAGTAATGAAGTACACCACTGAAACAGTCAATTAAACCTGGTTTCGGTCAATATTTTAGAGGTTAACGAAAGTTATGTCTAGGTTAGGCCTGGGATTTTCACTCATCAGACACATACTTTCGCATTCATCACATGCTTGTTGAACGGATCCAGGGTTTTTTCTGGTTTGGATCACGTAGCAATGTGGGTCCACACTGAAACAGTCAATTAAACCTGATTTCGATCAATATTTTTGAGAATAATTCATGTTAGGTCTAGGTCAGGTCTGGGATTTGCTCTCATCAGGCTCATTCTTTCGCATATTTCTCATACTTCATGGCTAGATCCTGGGCTTTTTCTGGATTGCATCACGTAGTAATGAAGTACAACACTGAAACAGTCAATTAAACCTGGTTTCCATCAATATCTTAGAGGACAACGCAAGTTAGGTCTGGGATATGTCTGGGATTTGCCCTCATCAGGCTCATACTTTCGCGTTTTTCACATACTTGTTGAACAGATCCTGGGTTTTTTCAGGTTTGGATCACGTAGTAATGTGGTACCACACTGAAACAGTCGATTAAACCAGGTTTCGATCAATATTTTTGAGGATAACGCATGTTAGGTCTAGGTTAGGCCTGGGATTTTCACTCATCAGACTCATACTTTCGCATTCTTCACATACTTGTAGAACGGATCCTGGGTTTTTTCTGGTTTGGATCACGTAGTAATGTGGGACCACACTGAAACAGTCAATTAAACCTGGTTTCGATCAATATTTTAGAGAATAATTCATGTTAGGTCTAGGTTAGGTCTGGGATTTGCCCTCATCAGGCTCATACTTTCGCGTTTTTCACATACTTGTTGAACAGATCATGGGTTTTTTCTGGTTTGGGTCACGTAGTAGTGTGATACCACACTGAAACAGTCGTTTAAACCTGGTTTCGATTAATATTTTAGAGGATAACGCATGTTAGGTCTAGGTTAGCCCTGGGATTTTCACTCATCAGACTCATACTTTCGCATTCTTCACATACTTGTAGAACGGAACCTGGGTTTTTTCTGGTTTGGATCACGTAGTAATGTGGGACCACACTGAAACAGTCAATTAAACCTGGTTTCGATCAATATTTTAGAGAATAATTCATGTTAGGTCTAGGTTAGGTCTGGGATTTGCTCTCATCAGGCTCTTTCTTTCGCATATTTCTCATACATGTTGAACAGATACTGGGTTTTTTCTGGTTTGGAACCCGTAGTAATGTGGGACCACACTGAAACAATAAATTAAACCTGGTCTTGATAAATATTTTAGAGGATAACGCATGTGTGGTCTAGGTTAGGTCTGGGATTTTCACTCATCAGACTCATACTTTCGCATTCTTCACATACTTGTTGTACGGATCCTGGGTTTTTTCTGGTTTGGATCACGAAGTAGTGTGGTACCACACTGAAACAGTCCATTAAACCTGGTTTCGCTCAATATTTTAGAGGATAACGCATGTTAGGTCTAGGTTAGGTCTGGGATTTGCTCTCATCAGGCTCATTCTTTCGCATATTTCTCATACTTGATTGCTAGATCCTGGGCTTTTTCTGGATTGCATCACGTAGTAATGTAGTACCACACTGAAACAGTCAATGAAACCTGGTTTCCATCAATTTTTTTTGAGGACAACGCAAGTTAGGTCTAGGTAAGGCCTGAGATTTTCACTGATCAGACTCATACTTTCGCATCCTTCACATACTTGTTGAACGGATCCTGGGTTTTTTCTGGTTTGGATCACGTAGTAATGTGGTACCTCACTGAAACGGTCAATTAAACCTGGTTTCGATCAATATTTTAGAGGATAACGCAAGTTAGGTCTGGGATAGGCCTGGGATTTGCCCTCATCAGGCTCATACTTTCGCACACTTCACATACTCGTTTGACAGATCCTGGGTTATTTTCTGGTTTGGATCGCATAGTAATGTGGTACCACACTGAAACAGACGATTAAACCAGGTTTCGATCAATATTTTAGAGGATAACGCAAGTTAGGTCTGGGATAGGCCTGGGATATGCCCTCATCAGGCTCATACTTTCGCGTTTTTCACATACTTGTTGAACAGATCATGAGTTTTTTCTGGTTTGGATCACGTAGTAGTGTGGGACCACACTGAAACATTCAATTAAACCTGATCTTGATAAATATTTGAGAGGATAACGCATGTTAGGTTTGGGTTAAGTCTAGGATTTGCCTTCATCAGGCTCATACTTTCGCATATTTCTCACACTTGATGGCTAGATCCTGGGCTGTTTCTGGATTGTATCACGTAGTAATGTGGTACCACGCTGAAACAGTCAATTAAACCTGGTTTCGATCAATATTTTAGAGGATAACGCAAGTTAGGTCTGGCATAGGTCTGGGATTCGCCCTCATCAGACTCATACTTTCGCGTTTTTCACATACTTGTTGACCTGATCGCGGGTTTTTTCTGCTTTGGATCACGTAGTAAAGTGGTACCACATTGAAACAGTCCATTAAACCTGGTTTGGATCAATATTTTAGATAACGCATGTTAGGTCTAGGTTAGCCCTGGGATTATCACTCATCAGACTCATATTTTCGCATTCTTCACATACTTGTTGAACGGATCCTGGGTTTTTTCTGGTTTGGATCACGTAGTAATGTGGTACCACACTGAAACAGTCGATTAAACCTGGTTTCGATCAGTATTTTAGAGGATAACGCAAGATAAGTCTGGGATAGGTCTGGGATTTGACCTCATCAGACTCATACTTTCGCGTTTTTCACATACTTGTTGAACAGATCCTGGGTTTTTTCTGGTTTGGATCACGTAGTAGTGTGGTACCACACTGAAACAGTCCATTAAACCTGCTTGCGATCAATATTTTAGAGGATAACGCATGTTAGGTCTGGGTTAGGTCTAGGATTTGCCCTCATCAGGCTCATTCTTTCGCATATTTCTCAAACTTGATGGCTAGATCCTGGGC
Organism: Colletes latitarsis; assembly: GCF_051014445.1. Lineage (NCBI taxonomy): Eukaryota > Metazoa > Arthropoda > Insecta > Hymenoptera > Colletidae > Colletes > Colletes latitarsis. The sequence continues at coordinate 22,892,139 of NW_027488365.1, read as the reverse complement.
TTTTTCTGGATTGCATCACGTAGTAATGTGGCACCACACTGAAACATTCAATTAAACCTGGTCTTGATAAATATTTTAGAGGATAACGCATGTTAGTTCTAGGTTAGGTCTGGGATTTTCTCTCATCAGACTCATACTTTAGCATTCTTCACATACTTGTTGAACTGATCCTGGGTTTTTTCTGGTTTGGATCACGTAGGAATGTGGTACTACACTGAAACAGTCGATTAAACCTGGTTTCGATCAATATCTTAGATGATAACGCAAGTTATGTCTGGGATAGGTCTGGGATTTGCCCTCATCAGACTGATACTTTCGCGTTTTTCACATACTTGTTGAACGGATCCTGGGTTTTTTCTGGTTTGGATCACGTAGTAATGTGGGACCACACTGAAACAATCAATTAAACCTGGTCTTGATAAATATTTTAAAGGATAACGCATGTTAGGTCTGGGATAGGTCTGGGATTTGCCCTCACCAGACTCATTCTTTCGCACACTTCACATACTCGTAGAACAGATTCTGGGTTTTTTCTGGTTAGGATCACGTAGTAATGTGGTACCACACTGAAACAGTCGATTAAATCTGGTTTCGATCAATATTTTAGAGGATAACGCATGTTAGGACTAGGTTAGGCCTGGGATTTTCACTCATCAGGCTCATACTTTCGCATTCTTCACATACTTGTTGAACGGATCCTGGGTTTTTTCTGGTTTGGATCACGTAGTAATGTAGGACCACGCTGAAACAGTCAATTAAACCTGGTTTCGATCAATATTTTAGAGAATAATTCATGTTAGGTCTAGGTTAGGTCTGGGATTTGCTCTCATCAGGCTCATTCTTTCGCATATTTCTCATACTTGATGGCTAGATCCTGGGCTTTTTCTGGATTGCATCACGTAGTAATGAAGTACAACACTGAAACAGTCAATTAAACCTGGTTTGCATCAATATCTTAGAGGACAACGCAAGGTAGGTCTGGGATAGGTCTGGGATTTTCACTCATCAGACTCATACTTTCGCATTCCTCACATACTTGTTGAACTGATCCTGGGTTTTTTCTGGTTTGGATCACGTAGCAATGTGGTACCACACTGAAACAGTTGATTAAACCTGGTTTCGATCAATATTTTTGAGGATAACGCATGTTAGGTATAGGTTAGGCCGAGGATTTTCACCCATCAGACTCATACTTTCGCATTCTTCACATACTTGTTGAACGGATCATGTGTTTTTTCTGGTTTGGATCACGTAGTAATGTGGGACCACGCTGAAACAATCAATTAAACCTGGTCTTGATAAATATTTTAAAGGATAACGCATGTTAGGTCTGGGTTAGGTCTAGGATTTGCCCTCATCAGGCTCATACTTTCGCATATTTCTCATACTTCATGGCTGGATCCTGGGCTATTTCTGGATTGGATCACGTAGTAATGTGGTACCACACTGAAACAGTCAATTAAACCTGGTTTTGATGAATATTTTAGAGGATAACGCATGTTAGGTCTAGGTTAGGTCTGGGATTTTCTCTCATCAGACTCATACTTTAGCATTCTTCACATACTTGTTGAACTGATCCTGGGTTTTTTCTGGTTTGGATCACGTAGGAATGTGGTACTACACTGAAACAGTCGATTAAACCTGGTTTCGATCAATATCTTAGATGATAACGCAAGTTATGTCTGGGATAGGTCTGGGATTTGCCCTCATCAGACTGATACTTTCGCACACTTCACATACCCGTTGAACAGATCCTGGGTTATTTTCTGGTTTGGATCACATAGTAATGTGGTACCACACTGAAACAGTCGATTAAACCAGGTTTCGATCAATATTTTAGAGTATAACTCATGTTAGGTCTAGGTTAGGCCTGGGATTTTCATTTATCAGACTCATACTTTCGCATTCTTCACATACTTGTTGAACGGATTCTGGGTTTTTTCTGGTTTGGATCACGTAGTAATGTGGGACCACACTGAAACAGTCAATTAAACCTGGTTTCGATCAATATTTTAGAGAATAATTCATGTTAGGTCTAGGTTAGGTCTGGGATTTGCTCTCAGCAGGCTCATTCTTTCGCATATTTCTCATACATGTTGAACAGATCCTGGGTTTTTTCTGGTTTGGATCACGTAGTAATGTGGGACCACACTGAAACAATCAATTAAACCTGGTCTTGATAAATATTTTAGAGGATAACGCATGTTAGGTCTGGGTTAGGTCTGGGATTTTCACTCATCAGACTCATACTTTCGCATTCTTCACATACTTGTTGAACGGATCCTGGGCTATTTCTGGATTGGATCACATAGTAATGTGGTACCACACTGAAACAGTCGATTAAACCAGGTTTCGATCAATATTTTTGAGGATAACGCATGTTAGGTCTTGGTTAGGTCTGGGATTTTCACTCATCAGACTCATACTTTCGCATTCTTCACATACTTGTTGAACGGATCATGTGTTTTTTCTGGTTTGGATCACGTAGTAATGTGGGACCACACTGAAACAATCAATTAAACCTAGTCTTGATAAATATTTTAGAGGATAACGCATGTTAGGTCTGGGTTAGGTCTAGGATTTGCCCTCATCAGGCTCATTCTTTCGCATATTTCTCAAACTTGATGGCTAGATCCTGGGCTTTTTCTGGATTGCATCACGTAGTAATGTGGTACCGCACTGAAACATTCAATTAAACCTGGTCTTGATAAATATTTTAGAGGATAACGCATGTTAGGTCTGGGTTAGGTCTAGGATTTGCCCTCATCAGGCTCATACTTTCGCATATTTCTCATACTTCATGGCTAGATCCTGGGTTTTTTCTGGATTGCATCACGTAGTAATGTGGCACCACACTGAAACATTCAATTAAACCTGGTCTTGATAAATATTTTAGAGGATAACGCATGTTAGGTCTAGGTTAGGTCTGGGATTTTCTCTCATCAGACTGATACTTTCGCGTTTTTCACATACTTGTTGAACGGATCCTGGGTTTTTTCTGGTTTGGATCACGTAGTAATGTGGGACCACACTGAAACAATCAATTAAACCTGGTCTTGATAAATATTTTAAAGGATAACGCATGTTAGGTCTGGGATAGGTCTGGGATTTGCCCTCACCAGACTCATTCTTTCGCACACTTCACATACTCGTAGAACAGATTCTGGGTTTTTTCTGGTTAGGATCACGTAGTAATGTGGTACCACACTGAAACAGTCGATTAAATCTGGTTTCGATCAATATTTTAGAGGATAACGCATGTTAGGACTAGGTTAGGCCTGGGATTTTCACTCATCAGGCTCATACTTTCGCATTCTTCACATACTTGTTGAACGGATCCTGGGTTTTTTCTGGTTTGGATCACGTAGTAATGTAGGACCACGCTGAAACAGTCAATTAAACCTGGTTTCGATCAATATTTTAGAGAATAATTCATGTTAGGTCTAGGTTAGGTCTGGGATTTGCTCTCATCAGGCTCATTCTTTCGCATATTTCTCATACTTGATGGCTAGATCCTGGGCTTTTTCTGGATTGCATCACGTAGTAATGAAGTACAACACTGAAACAGTCAATTAAACCTGGTTTCCATCAATATCTTAGAGGACAACGCAAGGTAGGTCTGGGATAGGTCTGGGATTTTCACTCATCAGACTCATACTTTCGCATTCCTCACATACTTGTTGAACTGATCCTGGGTTTTTTCTGGTTTGGATCACGTAGCAATGTGGTACCACACTGAAACAGTTGATTAAACCTGGTTTCGATCAATATTTTTGAGGATAACGCATGTTAGGTATAGGTTAGGCCGAGGATTTTCACCCATCAGACTCATACTTTCGCATTCTTCACATACTTGTTGAACGGATCATGTGTTTTTTCTGGTTTGGATCACGTAGTAATGTGGGACCACGCTGAAACAATCAATTAAACCTGGTCTTGATAAATATTTTAAAGGATAACGCATGTTAGGTCTGGGTTAGGTCTAGGATTTGCCCTCATCAGGCTCATACTTTCGCATATTTCTCATACTTCATGGCTGGATCCTGGGCTATTTCTGGATTGGATCACGTAGTAATGTGGTACCACACTGAAACAGTCAATTAAACCTGGTTTTGATGAATATTTTAGAGGATAACGCATGTTAGGTCTAGGTTAGGTCTGGGATTTTCTCTCATCAGACTCATACTTTAGCATTCTTCACATACTTGTTGAACTGATCCTGGGTTTTTTCTGGTTTGGATCACGTAGGAATGTGGTACTACACTGAAACAGTCGATTAAACCTGGTTTCGATCAATATCTTAGATGATAACGCAAGTTATGTCTGGGATAGGTCTGGGATTTGCCCTCATCAGACTGATACTTTCGCACACTTCACATACCCGTTGAACAGATCCTGGGTTATTTTCTGGTTTGGATCACATAGTAATGTGGTACCACACTGAAACAGTCGATTAAACCAGGTTTCGATCAATATTTTAGAGTATAACTCATGTTAGGTCTAGGTTAGGCCTGGGATTTTCATTTATCAGACTCATACTTTCGCATTCTTCACATACTTGTTGAACGGATTCTGGGTTTTTTCTGGTTTGGATCACGTAGTAATGTGGGACCACACTGAAACAGTCAATTAAACCTGGTTTCGATCAATATTTTAGAGAATAATTCATGTTAGGTCTAGGTTAGGTCTGGGATTTGCTCTCAGCAGGCTCATTCTTTCGCATATTTCTCATACATGTTGAACAGATCCTGGGTTTTTTCTGGTTTGGATCACGTAGTAATGTGGGACCACACTGAAACAATCAATTAAACCTGGTCTTGATAAATATTTTAGAGGATAACGCATGTTAGGTCTGGGTTAGGTCTGGGATTTTCACTCATCAGACTCATACTTTCGCATTCTTCACATACTTGTTGAACGGATCCTGGGCTATTTCTGGATTGGATCACATAGTAATGTGGTACCACACTGAAACAGTCGATTAAACCAGGTTTCGATCAATATTTTTGAGGATAACGCATGTTAGGTCTTGGTTAGGTCTGGGATTTTCACTCATCAGACTCATACTTTCGCATTCTTCACATACTTGTTGAACGGATCATGTGTTTTTTCTGGTTTGGATCACGTAGTAATGTGGGACCACACTGAAACAATCAATTAAACCTAGTCTTGATAAATATTTTAGAGGATAACGCATGTTAGGTCTGGGTTAGGTCTAGGATTTGCCCTCATCAGGCTCATTCTTTCGCATATTTCTCAAACTTGATGGCTAGATCCTGGGCTTTTTCTGGATTGCATCACGTAGTAATGTGGTACCGCACTGAAACATTCAATTAAACCTGGTCTTGATAAATATTTTAGAGGATAACGCATGTTAGGTCTGGGTTAGGTCTAGGATTTGCCCTCATCAGGCTCATACTTTCGCATATTTCTCATACTTCATGGCTAGATCCTGGGTTTTTTCTGGATTGCATCACGTAGTAATGTGGCACCACACTGAAACATTCAATTAAACCTGGTCTTGATAAATATTTTAGAGGATAACGCATGTTAGGTCTAGGTTAGGTCTGGGATTTTCTCTCATCAGACTCATACTTTAGCATTCTTCACATACTTGTTGAACTGATCCTGGGTTTTTTCTGGTTTGGATCACGTAGGAATGTGGTACTACACTGAAACAGTCGATTAAACCTGGTTTCGATCAATATCTTAGATGATAACGCAAGTTATGTCTGGGATAGGTCTGGGATTTGCCCTCATCAGACTGATACTTTCGCGTTTTTCACATACTTGTTGAACGGATCCTGGGTTTTTTCTGGTTTGGATCACGTAGTAATGTGGGACCACACTGAAACAATCAATTAAACCTGGTCTTGATAAATATTTTAAAGGATAACGCATGTTAGGTCTGGGATAGGTCTGGGATTTGCCCTCACCAGACTCATTCTTTCGCACACTTCACATACTCGTAGAACAGATTCTGGGTTTTTTCTGGTTAGGATCACGTAGTAATGTGGTACCACACTGAAACAGTCGATTAAATCTGGTTTCGATCAATATTTTAGAGGATAACGCATGTTAGGACTAGGTTAGGCCTGGGATTTTCACTCATCAGGCTCATACTTTCGCATTCTTCACATACTTGTTGAACGGATCCTGGGTTTTTTCTGGTTTGGATCACGTAGTAATGTAGGACCACGCTGAAACAGTCAATTAAACCTGGTTTCGATCAATATTTTAGAGAATAATTCATGTTAGGTCTAGGTTAGGTCTGGGATTTGCTCTCATCAGGCTCATTCTTTCGCATATTTCTCATACTTGATGGCTAGATCCTGGGCTTTTTCTGGATTGCATCACGTAGTAATGAAGTACAACACTGAAACAGTCAATTAAACCTGGTTTCCATCAATATCTTAGAGGACAACGCAAGGTAGGTCTGGGATAGGTCTGGGATTTTCACTCATCAGACTCATACTTTCGCATTCCTCACATACTTGTTGAACTGATCCTGGGTTTTTTCTGGTTTGGATCACGTAGCAATGTGGTACCACACTGAAACAGTTGATTAAACCTGGTTTCGATCAATATTTTTGAGGATAACGCATGTTAGGTATAGGTTAGGCCGAGGATTTTCACCCATCAGACTCATACTTTCGCATTCTTCACATACTTGTTGAACGGATCATGTGTTTTTTCTGGTTTGGATCACGTAGTAATGTGGGACCACGCTGAAACAATCAATTAAACCTGGTCTTGATAAATATTTTAAAGGATAACGCATGTTAGGTCTGGGTTAGGTCTAGGATTTGCCCTCGTCAGGCTCATACTTTCGCATATTTCTCATACTTCATGGCTGGATCCTGGGCTATTTCTGGATTGGATCACGTAGTAATGTGGTACCACACTGAAACAGTCAATTAAACCTGGTTTTGATGAATATTTTAGAGGATAACGCATGTTAGGTCTAGGTTAGGTCTGGGATTTTCTCTCATCAGACTCATACTTTAGCATTCTTCACATACTTGTTGAACTGATCCTGGGTTTTTTCTGGTTTGGATCACGTAGGAATGTGGTACTACACTGAAACAGTCGATTAAACCTGGTTTCGATCAATATCTTAGATGATAACGCAAGTTATGTCTGGGATAGGTCTGGGATTTGCCCTCATCAGACTGATACTTTCGCACACTTCACATACCCGTTGAACAGATCCTGGGTTATTTTCTGGTTTGGATCACATAGTAATGTGGTACCACACTGAAACAGTCGATTAAACCAGGTTTCGATCAATATTTTAGAGTATAACTCATGTTAGGTCTAGGTTAGGCCTGGGATTTTCATTTATCAGACTCATACTTTCGCATTCTTCACATACTTGTTGAACGGATTCTGGGTTTTTTCTGGTTTGGATCACGTAGTAATGTGGGACCACACTGAAACAGTCAATTAAACCTGGTTTCGATCAATATTTTAGAGAATAATTCATGTTAGGTCTAGGTTAGGTCTGGGATTTGCTCTCAGCAGGCTCATTCTTTCGCATATTTCTCATACATGTTGAACAGATCCTGGGTTTTTTCTGGTTTGGATCACGTAGTAATGTGGGACCACACTGAAACAATCAATTAAACCTGGTCTTGATAAATATTTTAGAGGATAACGCATGTTAGGTCTGGGTTAGGTCTGGGATTTTCACTCATCAGACTCATACTTTCGCATTCTTCACATACTTGTTGAACGGATCCTGGGCTATTTCTGGATTGGATCACATAGTAATGTGGTACCACACTGAAACAGTCGATTAAACCAGGTTTCGATCAATATTTTTGAGGATAACGCATGTTAGGTCTTGGTTAGGTCTGGGATTTTCACTCATCAGACTCATACTTTCGCATTCTTCACATACTTGTTGAACGGATCATGTGTTTTTTCTGGTTTGGATCACGTAGTAATGTGGGACCACACTGAAACAATCAATTAAACCTAGTCTTGATAAATATTTTAGAGGATAACGCATGTTAGGTCTGGGTTAGGTCTAGGATTTGCCCTCATCAGGCTCATTCTTTCGCATATTTCTCAAACTTGATGGCTAGATCCTGGGCTTTTTCTGGATTGCATCACGTAGTAATGTGGTACCGCACTGAAACATTCAATTAAACCTGGTCTTGATAAATATTTTAGAGGATAACGCATGTTAGGTCTGGGTTAGGTCTAGGATTTGCCCTCATCAGGCTCATACTTTCGCATATTTCTCATACTTCATGGCTAGATCCTGGGTTTTTTCTGGATTGCATCACGTAGTAATGTGGCACCACACTGAAACATTCAATTAAACCTGGTCTTGATAAATATTTTAGAGGATAACGCATGTTAGGTCTAGGTTAGGTCTGGGATTTTCTCTCATCAGACTCATACTTTAGCATTCTTCACATACTTGTTGAACTGATCCTGGGTTTTTTCTGGTTTGGATCACGTAGGAATGTGGTACTACACTGAAACAGTTGATTAAACCTGGTTTCGATCAATATTTTTGAGGATAACGCATGTTAGGTATAGGTTAGGCCGAGGATTTTCACCCATCAGACTCATACTTTCGCATTCTTCACATACTTGTTGAACGGATCATGTGTTTTTTCTGGTTTGGATCACGTAGTAATGTGGGACCACGCTGAAACAATCAATTAAACCTGGTCTTGATAAATATTTTAAAGGATAACGCATGTTAGGTCTGGGTTAGGTCTAGGATTTGCCCTCATCAGGCTCATACTTTCGCATATTTCTCATACTTCATGGCTGGATCCTGGGCTATTTCTGGATTGGATCACGTAGTAATGTGGTACCACACTGAAACAGTCAATTAAACCTGGTTTTGATGAATATTTTAGAGGATAACGCATGTTAGGTCTAGGTTAGGTCTGGGATTTTCTCTCATCAGACTCATACTTTAGCATTCTTCACATACTTGTTGAACTGATCCTGGGTTTTTTCTGGTTTGGATCACGTAGGAATGTGGTACTACACTGAAACAGTCGATTAAACCTGGTTTCGATCAATATCTTAGATGATAACGCAAGTTATGTCTGGGATAGGTCTGGGATTTGCCCTCATCAGACTGATACTTTCGCACACTTCACATACCCGTTGAACAGATCCTGGGTTATTTTCTGGTTTGGATCACATAGTAATGTGGTACCACACTGAAACAGTCGATTAAACCAGGTTTCGATCAATATTTTAGAGTATAACTCATGTTAGGTCTAGGTTAGGCCTGGGATTTTCATTTATCAGACTCATACTTTCGCATTCTTCACATACTTGTTGAACGGATTCTGGGTTTTTTCTGGTTTGGATCACGTAGTAATGTGGGACCACACTGAAACAGTCAATTAAACCTGGTTTCGATCAATATTTTAGAGAATAATTCATGTTAGGTCTAGGTTAGGTCTGGGATTTGCTCTCAGCAGGCTCATTCTTTCGCATATTTCTCATACATGTTGAACAGATCCTGGGTTTTTTCTGGTTTGGATCACGTAGTAATGTGGGACCACACTGAAACAATCAATTAAACCTGGTCTTGATAAATATTTTAGAGGATAACGCATGTTAGGTCTGGGTTAGGTCTGGGATTTTCACTCATCAGACTCATACTTTCGCATTCTTCACATACTTGTTGAACGGATCCTGGGCTATTTCTGGATTGGATCACATAGTAATGTGGTACCACACTGAAACAGTCGATTAAACCAGGTTTCGATCAATATTTTTGAGGATAACGCATGTTAGGTCTTGGTTAGGTCTGGGATTTTCACTCATCAGACTCATACTTTCGCATTCTTCACATACTTGTTGAACGGATCATGTGTTTTTTCTGGTTTGGATCACGTAGTAATGTGGGACCACACTGAAACAATCAATTAAACCTAGTCTTGATAAATATTTTAGAGGATAACGCATGTTAGGTCTGGGTTAGGTCTAGGATTTGCCCTCATCAGGCTCATTCTTTCGCATATTTCTCAAACTTGATGGCTAGATCCTGGGCTTTTTCTGGATTGCATCACGTAGTAATGTGGTACCGCACTGAAACATTCAATTAAACCTGGTCTTGATAAATATTTTAGAGGATAACGCATGTTAGGTCTGGGTTAGGTCTAGGATTTGCCCTCATCAGGCTCATACTTTCGCATATTTCTCATACTTCATGGCTAGATCCTGGGTTTTTTCTGGTTTGGATCACGTAGTAGTGTGGTACCACACTGAAACATTCCATTAAACCTGGTTTGGATCAATATTTTAGAGGATAACGCATGTTAGGTCTAGGTTAGGTCTGGGATTTTCACTCATCAGACTCATACTTTCGCATTCTTCACATACTTGTTGAACGGATCCTGGGTTTTTTCTGGTTTGGATCACGTAGTAATGTAGGACCACACTGAAACAGTCAATTAAACCTGGTTTCGATCAATATTTTAGAGAATAATTCATGTTAGGTCTAGGTTAGGTCTGGGATTTGCTCTCATCAGGCTCATACTTTCGCATATTTATCATACTTGATGGCTAGATCCTGGGCTTTTTCTGGATTGCATCACGTAGTAATGAAGTACAACACTGAAACAGTCAATTAAACCTGGTTTCCATCAATATCTTAGAGGACAACGCAAGTTAGGTCTGGGATAGGTCTGGGATTTTCACTCATCAGACTCATACTTTCGCATTCCTCACATACTTGTTGAACTGATCCTGGGTTTTTTCTGGTTTGGATCACGTAGGAATGTGGTACCACACTGAAACAGTCGATTAAACCTGGTTTCGATCAATATTTTAGAGGATAACGCAAGTTAGGTCTGGGATAGGTCTGGGATTTGACCTCATCAGACTCATACTTTCGCACACTTCACATACCCGTTGAACAGATCCTGGGTTATTTTCTGGTTTGGATCACATAGTAATGTGGTACCACACTGAAACAGTCGATTAAACCAGGTTTCGATCAATATTTTAGAGTATAACTCATGTTAGGTCTAGGTTAGGCCTGGGATTTTCATTTATCAGACTCATACTTTCGCTTTCTTCACATACTTGTTGAACTGATCCTGGGTTTTTTCTGGTTTGGATCACGTAGGAATGTGGTACCACACTGAAACAGTCGATTAAACCTGGTTTCGATCAATATTTTAGATGATAACGCAAGTTATGTCTGGGATAGGTCTGGGATTTGCCCTCATCAGACTGATACTTTCGCATTCTTCACATACTTGTTGAACGGATCCTGGGTTTTTTCTGGTTTGGATCACGTACTAATGTGGTACCACACTGAAACAGTCGAATAAACCTGGTTTCGATCAGTATTTTAGAGGATAACGCAAGATAAGTCTGGGATAGGTCTGGGATTTGACCTCATCAGACTCATACTTTCGCGTTTTTCACATACTTGTTGAACAGATCCTGGGTTTTTTCTGATTTGGATCACGTAGTAGTGTGGTACCACACTGAAACAGTCCATTAAACCTGCTTGCGATCAATATTTTAGAGGATAACGCATGTTAGGTCTGGGTTAGGTCTAGGATTTGCCCTCATCAGGCTCATTCTATCGCATATTTCTCAAACTTGATGGCTAGATCCTGGGCTTTTTCTGGATTGCATCACGTAGTAATGTGGTACCACACTGAAACATTCAATTAAACCTGGTCTTGATAAATATTTTAGAGGATAACGCATGTTAGGTCTGGGTTAGGTCTAGGATTTGCCCTCATCAGGCTCATACTTTCGCATATTTCTCATACTTCATGGCTAGATCCTTTGCTTTTTCTGGATTGTATCACGTAGTAATGAAGTACAACACTGAAACAGTCAATTAAACTTGGTTTCCATCAATATCTTAGAGGACAACGCAAGTTAGGTCTGGGATAGGTCTTGGATTTGCCCTCATCAGACTCATACTTTCGCGTTTTTCACATACTTGTTGAACAGATCCTGGGTATTTTCTGGTTTGGATCACGTAGTAGTGTAGGACCACACTGAAACAGTCAATTAAACCTGGTTTCGATCAATATTTTAGAGAATAATTCATGTTAGGTCTAGGTTAGGTCTGGGATTTGCTCTCATCAGGCTCATTCTTTCGCATATTTCTCATACTTGATGGCTAGATCCTGGGCTTTTTCTGGATTGCATCACGTAGTAATGAAGTACAACACTGAAACATTCCATTAAACCTGGTTTGGATCAATATTTTAGAGGATAACGCATGTTAGGTCTAGGTTAGGTCTGGGATTTTCACTCATCAGACTCATACTTTCGCATTCTTCACATACTTGTTGAACGGATCCTGGGTTTTTTCTGGTTTGGATCACGTAGTAATGTGGGTCCACACTGAAACAATCAATTAAACCTGGTCTTGATAAATATTTTAGAGGATAACGCATGTTAGGTCTGGGATAGGTCTGGGATTTGCCCTCATCAGACTCATAATTTCGCACACTTCACATACTCGTTGAACAGATTCTGGGTTTTTTCTGGTTTGGATCATGTAGTAATGTGGTACCACACTGAAACAGTCGATTAAACCTGGTTTCGATCAATATTTTAGAGGATAACGCATGTTAGGACTAGGTTAGGCCTGGGATTTTCACTCATCAGGCTCATACTTTCGCATTCTTCACATACTTGTTGAACGGATCCTGGGTTTTTTCTGGTTTGGATCACGTAGTAATGTAGGACCACACTGAAACAGTCAATTAAACCTGGTTTCGATCAATATTTTAGAGGATAACGCATGTTAGGTCTGGGTTAGGTCTGGGATTTGCTCTCATCAGGCTCATTCTTTCGCATATTTCTCATACTTGATGGCTAGATCCTGGGCTTTTTCTGGATTGCATCACGTAGTAATGAAGTACAACACTGAAACAGTCAATTAAACCTGGTTTCCATCAATATCTTAGAGGACAACGCAAGTTAGGTCTGGGATAGGTCTGGGATTTTCACTCATCAGACTCATACTTTCGCATTCCTCACATACTTGTTGAACTGATCCTGGGTTTTTTCTGGTTTGGATCACGTAGTAATGTGGGTCCACACTGAAACAATCAATTAAACCTGGTCTTGATAAATATTTTAGAGGATAACGCATGTTAGGTCTGGGATAGGTCTGGGATTTGCCCTCATCAGACTCATACTTTCGCACACTTCACATACTCGTTGAACAGATTCTGGGTTTTTTCTGGTTTGGATCACGTATGAGTGTGGTACCACACTGAAACATTCCATTAAACCTGGTTTGGATCAATATTTTAGAGGATAACGCATGTTAGGTCTAGGTTAGGTCTGGGATTTTCACTCATCAGACTCATACTTTCGCATTCTTCACATACTTGTTGAACGGATCCCGGGTTTTTTCTGGTTTGGATCACGTAGTAATGTGGGTCCACACTGAAATAATCAATTAAACCTGGTCTTGATAAATATTTTAGAGGATAACGCATGTTAGGTCTGGGATAGGTCTGGGATTTGCCCTCATCAGGCTCATTCTTTCGCATATTTTTCATACTTGATGGCTAGATCCTGGGGTTTTTCTGGATTGCATCACGTAGTAATGAAGTACAACACTGAAACAGTCAATTAAACCTGGTTTCCATCAATATCTTAGAGGACAACGCAAGTTAGGTCTGGGATAGGTCTGGGATTTGCCCTCATCAGACTCATACTTTCGCACACTTCACATACTCGTTGAACAGATTCTGGGTTTTTTCTGGTTTGGATCACGTAGTAATGTGGTACCACACTGAAACAGTCGATTAAACCTGGTTTCGATCAATATTTTAGAGGATAACGCATGTTAGGACTAGGTTAGGCCTGGGATTTTCACTCATCAGGCTCATACTTTCGCATTCTTCACATACTTGTTGAACGGATCCTGGGTTTTTTCTGGTTTGGATCACGTAGTAATGTAGGACCACACTGAAACAGTCAATTAAACCTGGTTTCGATCAATATTTTAGAGAATAATTCATGTTAGGTCTAGGTTAGGTCTGGGATTTGCTCTCATCAGGCTCATTCTTTCGCATATTTCTCATACTTGATGGCTAGATCCTGGGCTTTTTCTGGATTGCATCGCGTAGTAATGAAGTACAACACTGAAACATTCCATTAAACCTGGTTTGGATCAATATTTTAGAGGATAACGCATGTTAGGTCTAGGTTAGGTCTGGGATTTTCACTCATCAGACTCATACTTTCGCATTCTTCACATACTTGTTGAACGGATCCTGGGTTTTTTCTGGTTTGGATCACGTAGTAATGTGGGTCCACACTGAAACAATCAATTAAACCTGGTCTTGATAAATATTTTAGAGGATAACGCATGTTAGGTCTGGGATAGGTCTGGGATTTGCCCTCATCAGACTCATACTTTCGCACACTTCACATACTCGTTGAACAGATTCTGGGTTTTTTCTAGTTTGGATCAGGTAGTAATGAGGTACCACACTGAAACAGTCGATTAAACCTGGTTTCGATCAATATTTTAGAGGATAACGCATGTTAGGACTAGGTTAGGCCTGGGATTTTCACTCATCAGGCTCATACTTTCGCATTCTTCACATACTTGTTGAACGGATCCTGGGTTTTTTCTGGTTTGGATCACGTAGTAATGTAGGACCACACTGAAACAGTCAATTAAACCTGGTTTCGATCAATATTTTAGAGAATAATTCATGTTAGGTCTAGGTTAGGTCTGGGATTTGCTCTCATCAGGCTCATTCTTTCGCATATTTCTCAAACTTGATGGCTAGATCCTGGGCTTTTTCGGGATTGCATTACGTAGTAATGAAGTACAACACTGAAACAGTCAATTAAACCTGGTTTCCATCAATATCTTAGAGGACAACGCAAGTTAGGTCTGGGATAGGTCTGGGATTTTCACTCATCAGGCTCTTACTTTCGCATATTTCTCACACTTCATGGCTAGATCCTGGGCTAGTTCTGGAGTGGATCACGTAGTAAAGTGGTACCACACTGAAACATTCAATGAAACCTGGTCTGGATAAATATTTTAGAGGATAACGCATGTTAGGTCTGGGTTAGGTCTAAGATTTGCCCTCATCAGGCTCACAGTTTCGCGTTTTTCACATACTTGTTGAACAGATCCTGGGTTTTTTCTGGTTTGGATCACGAAGTAGTGTGGTACCACACTGAAACAGTCCATTAAACCTGGTTTCGCTCAATATTTTAGAGGATAACGCATGTTAGGTCTAGGTTAGGTCTGGGATTTGCTCTCATCAGGCTCATTCTTTCGCATATTTCTCATACTTGATGGCTAGATCCTGGGCTCTTTCTGGATTGTATCACGTAGTAATGTGGGTCCACACTGAAACAATCAATTAAACCTGGTCTTGATAAATATTTTAGAGGATAACGCATGTTAGGTCTGGGATAGGTCTGGGATTTTCACTCATCAGACTCATACTTTCGCATTCCTCACATACTTGTTGAACGGATCCTGGGTTTTTACTGGATTGGATCACGTAGTAATGTGGTACCACACTGAAAGATTGAATTAAACCTGGTCTTGATAAATATTTTAGAGGATAACGCATGTTAGGTCTGGGTTAGGTCTAGGATTTGCCCTCATCAGGCTCATACTTTCGCATATTTCTCATACTTCATGGCTGGATCCTGGGCTATTTCTGGATTGGATCACGTATTAATGTGGTACCACACTGAAACAGTCAATTAAACCTGGTTTTGATTAATATTTTTGAGAATAATTCATGTTAGGTCTAGGTTAGGTCTGGGATTTGCTCTCATCAGGCTCATAGTTTCGCGTTTTTCACATACTTGTTGAACAGATCCTAGGTTTTTTCTGGTTTGTATCACGTAGTAATGTGGTACCACGCTGAAACAGTCAATTAAACCTGGTTTCGATCAATATTTTAGAGGATAACGCAAGTTAGGTCTGGGATAGGTCTAGGATTTGCCCTCATCAGGCTCTTACTTTCGCATATTTCTCATACTTCATGGCTAGATCCTGGGCTAGTTCTGGAGCGGATCACGTAGTAAAGTGGTACCACACTGAAACATTCAATGAAACCTGGTCTGGATAAATATTTTAGAGGATAACGCATCTTAGGTCTGGGTTAGGTCTAAGATTTGCCCTCATCAGGCTCACAGTTTCGCGTTTTTCACATACTTGTTGAACAGATCCTGGGTTTTTTCTGGTTTGGATCACGAAGTAGTGTGGTACCACACTGAAACAGTCCATTAAACCTGGTGTCGCTCAATATTTTAGAGGATAACGCATGTTAGGTCTAGGTTAGGTCTGGGATTTGCTCTCATCAGGCTCATTCTTTCGCATATTTCTCATACTTGATGGCTAGATCCTGGGCTTTTTCTGGATTGCGTCACGTAGTAATGTGGGACCACACTGAAACAGTCAATTAAACCTGGTTTCGATCAATATTTTAGAGGATAACGCAAGTTAGGTCTGGGATAGGTCTGGGATTTGACCTCATCAGACTCATACTTTCGCACACTTCACATACTCGTTGAACAGATCCTGGGTTATTTTCTGGTTTGGATCACATAGTAATGTGGTACCACACTGAAACAGTCGATTAAACCAGTTTTGGATGAATATTTTAGAGGATAACGCATGTTAGGTCTAGGTTAGCCCTGGGATTATCACTCATCAGACTCATACTTTCGCATTCCTCACATACTTGTTGAACTGATCCTGGGTTTTTTCTGGTTTGGATCACGTAGTAATGTGGTACCACACTGAAACAGTCGATTAAACCTGGTTTCGATCAATATTTTAGAGGATAACGCATGTTAGGTCTAGGTTAGCCCTGGGATTATCACTCATCAGACTCATACTTTCGCATTCTTCACATACTTGTTGAACGGATCCTGGGTTTTTTCTGGTTTGGATCACGAAGTAATGTGGGACCACACTGAAACAGTCAATTAAACCTGGTTTCGACCAACATTTTAGAGAATAATTCATGCTAGGTCTAGGTTAGGTCTGGGATTTGCTCTCATCAGGCTCATTCTATCGCATATTTCTCATACTTGATGGCTAGATCCTGGGCTTTTTCTGGATTGCATCACGTAGTAATGAAGTACAGCACTGAAACAGTCAATTAAACCTGGTTTGGATCAATATTTTAGAGGATAACGCATGTTAGGTCTAGGTTAGGTCTGGGATTTTCACTCATCAGACTCATACTTTCGCATTCTTCACATACTTGTTCAACGGATCCTGGGTTTTTTCTGGTTTGGATCACGTAGTAATGTGGTACCGCACTGAAACAGTCAATTAAACCTGGTTTCCATCAATATCTTAGAGGACAACGCAAGTTAGGTCTGGGATAGGTCTGGGATTTTCACTCATCAGACTCATACTTTCGCATTCCTCACATACTTGTTGAACTGATCCTGGGTTTTTTCTGGTTTGGATCACGTAGGAATGTGGTACCACACTGAAACAGTCGATTAAACCTGGTTTCGATCAATATTTTAGAGGATAACGCAAGTTAGGTCTGGGAAAGGTCTGGGATTTGACCTCATCAGACTCATACTTTCGCACACTTCACATACCCGTTGAACAGATCCTGGGTTATCTTCTGGTTTGGATCACATAGTAATGTGGTACCACACTGAAACAGTCGATTAAACCAGGTTTCGATCAATATTTTAGAGTATAACTCATGTTAGGTCTAGGTTAGGCCTGGGATTTTCATTTATCAGACTCATACTTTCGCATTCTTCACATACTTGTTGAACAGATCCTGGGTTTTTTCTGGTTTGGATCACGTAGTAATGTAGGACCACACTGAAACAGTCAATTAAACCTGGTTTCGATCAATATTTTAGAGAATAATTCATGTTAGGTCTAGGTTAGGTCTGGGATTTGCTTTCATCAGGCTCATTCTTTCGCATATTTCTCATACTTGATGGCTAGATCCTGGGCTTTTTCTGGATTGCATCACGTAGTAATGAAGTACAACACTGAAACAGTCAATTAAACCTGGTTTCCATCAATATCTTAGAGGACAACGCAAGTTAGGTCTGGGATAGGTCTGGGATTTGCCCTCACCAGGCTCATACTTTCGCGTTTTTCACTTACTTGTTGAACAGATCCTGGGTTTTTTCTGATTTGGATCACGTAGTAGTGTGGTACCACACTGAAACAGTCCATTAAACCTGCTTGCGATCAATATTTTAGAGGATAACGCATGTTAGGTCTGGGTTAGGTCGAGGATTTGCCCTCAGCAGGCTCATTCTTTCGCATATTTCTCAAACTTGATGGCTAGATCCTGGTCTTTTTCTGGATTGCATCACGTAGTAATGTGGTACCACACTGAAACATTCAATTAAACCTGGTCTTGATAAATATTTTAGAGGATAACGCATGTTAGGTCTGGGTTAGGTCTAGGATTTGCCCTCATCAGGCTCATACTTTCGCATATTTCTCATACTTCATGGCTAGATCCTTTGCTTTTTCTGGATTGTATCACGTAGTAATGAAGTACAACACTGAAACAGTCAATTAAACCTGGTTTCCATCAATATCTTAGAGGACAACGCAAGTTAGGTCTGGGATAGGTCTTGGACTTGCCCTCACCAGGCTCATACTTTCGCGTTTTTCACTTACTTGTTGAACAGATCCTGGGTTTTTTCTGGTTTGGATCACGTAGTAATGTAGGACCACACGGAAACAGTCAATTAAACCTGGTTTCGATCAATATTTTAGAGAATAATTCATGTTAGGTCTAGGTTAGGTCTGGGATTTGCTTTCATCAGGCTCATTCTTTCGCATATTTCTCATACTTGATGGCTAGATCCTGGGCTTTTTCTGGATTGCATCACGTAGTAATGAAGTACAACACTGAAACAGTCAATTAAACCTGGTTTCCATCAATATCTTAGAGGACAACGCAAGTTAGGTCTGGGATAGGTCTGGGATTTGCCCTCATCAGACTCATACTTTCGCACACTTCACATACTCGTTGAACAGATTCTGGGTTTTTTCTGGTTTGGATCACGTAGTAATGTGGTACCACACTGAAACAGTCGATTAAACCTGGTTTCGATCAATATTTTAGAGGATAACGCATGTTAGGTCTAGGTTAGGCCTGGGATTTTCACTCATCAGGCTCATACTTTCGCATTCTTCACATACTTGTTGAACGGATCCTGGGTTTTTTCTGGTTTGGATCACGTAGTAATGTGGGACCACACTGAAACAGTCAATTAAACCTGGTTTCCATCAATATCTTAGAGGACAACGCAAGTTAGGTCTGGGATAGGTCTGGGATTTTCACTCATCAGACTCATACTTTCGCATTCCTCACATACTTGTTGAACTGATCCTGGGTTTTTTCTGGTTTGGATCACGTAGGAATGTGGTACCACACTGAAACACTCGATTAAACCTGGTTTCGATCAATATTTTAGAGGATAACGCAAGTTAGGTCTGGGATAGGTCTGGGATTTGACCTCATCAGACTCATACTTTCGCACACTTCACATACCCGTTGAACAGATCCTGGGTTATTTTCTGGTTTGGATCACATAGTAATGTGGTACCACACTGAAACAGTCGATTAAACCAGGTTTCGATCAATATTTTAGAGTATAACTCATGTTAGGTCTAGGTTAGGCCTGGGATTTTCATTTATCAGACTCATACTTTCGCATTCTTCACATACTTGTTGAACTGATCCTGGGTTTTTTCTGGTTTGGATCACGTAGGAATGTGGTACCACACTGAAACAGTCGATTAAACCTGGTTTCGATCAATATTTTAGATGATAACGCAAGTTATGTCTGGGATAGGTCTGGGATTTGGCCTCATCAGACTGATACTTTCGCATTCTTCACATACTTGTTGAACGGATCCTAGGTTTTTTCTGGTTTGGATCACGTAGTAATGTGGTACCACACTGAAACAGTCGATTAAACCTGGTTTCGATCAGTATTTTAGAGGATAACGCAAGATAAGTCTGGGATAGGTCTGGGATTTGACCTCATCAGACTCATACTTTCGCGTTTTTCACATTCTTGTTGAACAGATCCTGGGTTTTTTCTGATTTGGATCACGTAGTAGTGTGGTACCACACTGAAACAGTCCATTAAACCTGCTTGCGATCAATATTTTAGAGGATAACACATGTTAGGTCTGGGTTAGGTCGAGGATTTGCCCTCATCAGGCTCATTCTTTCGCATATTTCTCAAACTTGATGGCTAGATCCTGGTCTTTTTCTGGATTGCATCACGTAGTAATGTGGTACCACACTGAAACATTCAATTAAACCTGGTCTTGATAAATATTTTAGAGGATAACGCATGTTAGGTCTGGGTTAGGTCTAGGATTTGCCCTCATCAGGCTCATACTTTCGCATATTTCTCATACTTCATGGCTAGATCCTTTGCTTTTTCTGGATTGTATCACGTAGTAATGAAGTACAACACTGAAACAGTCAATTAAACCTGGTTTCCATCAATATCTTACAGGACAACGCAAGTTAGGTCTGGGATAGGTCTTGGACTTGCCCTCACCAGGCTCATACTTTCGCGTTTTTCACTTACTTGTTGAACAGATCCTGGGTTTTTTCTGGTTTGGATCACGTAGTAATGTAGGACCACACTGAAACAGTCAATTAAACCTGGTTTCGATCAATATTTTAGAGAATAATTCATGTTAGGTCTAGGTTAGGTCTGGGATTTGCTTTCATCAGGCTCATTCTTTCGCATATTTCTCATACTTGATGGCTAGATCCTGGGCTTTTTCTGGATTGCATCACGTAGTAATGAAGTACAACACTGAAACAGTCAATTAAACCTGGTTTCCATCAATATCTTAGAGGACAACGCAAGTTAGGTCTGGGATAGGTCTGGGATTTGCCCTCATCAGACTCATACTTTCGCACACTTCACATACTCGTTGAACAGATTCTGGGTTTTTTCTGGTTTGGATCACGTAGTAATGTGGTACCACACTGAAACAGTCGATTAAACCTGGTTTCGATCAATATTTTAGAGGATAACGCATGTTAGGTCTAGGTTAGGCCTGGGATTTTCACTCATCAGGCTCATACTTTCGCATTCTTCACATACTTGTTGAACGGATCCTGGGTTTTTTCTGGTTTGGATCACGTAGTAATGTGGGACCACACTGAAACAGTCAATTAAACCTGGTTTCGATCAATATTTTAGAGGATAACGCAAGTTAGGTCTGGGATAGGTCTGGGATTTGACCTCATCAGACTCATACTTTCGCACACTTCACATACTCGTTGAACAGATCCTGGGTTATTTTCTGGTTTGGATCACATAGTAATGTGGTACCACACTGAAACAGTCGATTAAACCAGTTTTGGATCAATATTTTAGAGGATAACGCATGTTAGGTCTAGGTTAGCCCTGGGATTATCACTCATCAGACTCATACTTTCGCATTCCTCACATACTTGTTGAACTGATCCTGGGTTTTTTCTGGTTTGGATCACGTAGTAATGTGGTACCACACTGAAACAGTCGATTAAACCTGGTTTCGATCAATATTTTAGAGGATAACGCATGTTAGGTCTAGGTTAGCCCTGGGATTATCACTCATCAGACTCATACTTTCGCATTCTTCACATACTTGTTGAACGGATCCTGGGTTTTTTCTGGTTTGGATCACGAAGTAATGTGGGACCACACTGAAACAGTCAATTAAACCTGGTTTCGACCAACATTTTAGAGAATAATTCATGCTAGGTCTAGGTTAGGTCTGGGATTTGCTCTCATCAGGCTCATTCTATCGCATATTTCTCATACTTGATGGCTAGATCCTGGGCTTTTTCTGGATTGCATCACGTAGTAATGAAGTACAGCACTGAAACAGTCAATTAAACCTGGTTTGGATCAATATTTTAGACGATAACGCGTGTTAGGTCTAGGCTAGGTCTGGGATTTTCACTCATCAGACTCATACTTTCGCATTCTTCACATACTTGTTCAACGGATCCTGGGTTTTTTCTGGTTTGGATCACGTAGTAATGTGGTACCACACTGAAACATTCCATTAAACCCGGTTTGGATCAATATTTTAGCGGATAACGCATGTTAGGTCTAGGTTAGGTCGGGGATTTTCACTCATCAGACTGATACTTTCGCATTCTTCACATACTTGTTGAACGGATCCTGGGTTTTTTCTGGTTTGGATCACGTAGTAATGTGGTACCACACTGAAACAGTCGAATAAACCTGGTTTCGATCAGTATTTTAGAGGATAACGCAAGATAAGTCTGGGATAGTTCTGGGATTTGACCTCATCAGACTCATACTTTCGCGTTTTTCACATACTTGTTGAACAGATCCTGGGTTTTTTCTGGTTTGGATCACGTAGTAGTGTGGTACCACACTGAAACAGTCCATTAAACCTGCTTGCGATCAATATTTTAGAGGATAACGCATGTTAGGTCTGGGTTAGGTCTAGGATTTGCCCTCATCAGGTTCATTCTTTCGCATATTTCTCAAACTTGATGGCTAGATCCTGGGCTTTTTCTGGATTGCATCACGTGGTAATGTGGTACCACACTGAAACATTCAATTAAACCTGGTCTTGAAAAATATTTTAGAGGATAACGCATGTTAGGTCTGGGTTAGGTCTAGGATTTGCCCTCATCAGGCTCATACTTTCGCATATTTCTCATACTTCATGGCTAGATCCTTTGCTTTTTCTGGATTGTATCACGTAGTAATGAAGTGCAATACTGAAACAGTCAATTAAACCTGGTTTTCATCAATATCTTAGAGGACAACGCAAGTTAGGTCTGGGATAGGTCTTGGACTTGCCCTCACCAGGCTCATACTTTCGCGTTTTTCACATACTTGTTGAACAGATCCTGGGTTTTTTCTGGTTTGTATCACGTAGTAGTGTGGTACCACACTGAAACAGTCCATTAAACCTGGTTTGGATGAATATTTTAGAGGATAACGCATGTTAGGTCTAGGTTAGGTCTGGGATTTTCACTCATCAGACTCATACTTTCGCATTCCTCACATACTTGTTGAACTGATCCTGGGTTTTTTCTGGTTTGGATCACGTAGTAATGTGGTACCACACTGAAACAGTCGATTAAACCTGGTTTCGATCAATATTTTAGAGGATAACGCAAGTTAGGTCTGGGATAGGTCTGGGATTTGACCTCATCAGACTCATACTTTCGCACACTTCACATACTCGTTGAACAGATCCTGGGTTATTTTCTGGTTTGGATCACGTAGTAATGTGGTACCACACTGAAACAGTCGATTAAACCTGGTTTCGATCAAAATTTTAGAGGATAACGCAAGTTAGGTCTGGGATAGGTCTGGGATTTGACCTCATCAGACTCATACTTTCGCACACTTCACATACGCCTTGAACAGATCCTGGGTTTTTTCTGGTTTGGATCACGTAGTAATATGGGACCACACTGAAACAGTCAATTATACCTGGTTTCGATCAATATTTTAGAGAATACTTCATGTTAGGTCTAGGTTAGGTCTGGGATTTGCTCTCATCAGGCGCTTTCTTTCGCATATTTCTTATACATGTTGAACAGATCCTGGGATTTTTCTGGTATCGAACCCGTAGTAATGTGGGACCACACTGAAACAATCAATTAAACCTGGTCTTGATAAATATTTTAGAGGATAACGCATGTTAGGTCTGGGTTAGGTCTAGGATTTGCCCTCATCAGGCTCATACTTTCGCATATTTCTCATACTTCATGGCTAGATCCTGGGCTGTTTCTGGATTGTATCACGTAGTAATGTGGTACCACGCTGAAACAGTCAATTAAACCTGGTTTCGATCAATATTTTAGAGGATAACGCAAGTTAGGTCTGGGATAGGTCTAGGATTTGCCCTCATCAGGCTCTTACTTTCGCATATTTCTCATACTTCATGGCTAGATCCTGGGCAATTTCTGGATTGGATCACGTAGTAAAGTGGTACCACACTGAAACATTCAATGAAACCTGGTCTGGATAAATATTTTAGAGGATAACGCATCTTATGTCTGGGTTAGGTGTAAGATTTGCCCACATCAGGCCCACAGTTTCGCGTTTTTCACATTCTTGATGAACAGATCCTGGGTTTTGTCTGGTTTGGATCACGTAGTAATGTGGTACCACACTGAAACAGTCGATTAAACCTGGTTTCGATCAATATTTTAGAGGATAACGCATGTTAGGTCTGGGATAGGTCTGGGATTTGACCTCATCAGACTCATACTTTCGCACACTTCACATACTCGTTGAACAGATCCTGGGTTATTTTCTGGTTTGGATCACATAGTAATGTGGTACCACACTGAAACAGTCGATTAAACCAGGTTTCGATCAATATTTTAGAGTATAACTCATGTTAGGTCTAGGTTAGGCCTGGGATTTTCATTTATCAGACTCATACTTTCGCATTCTTCACATACTTGTTGAACGGATTCTGGGTTTTTTCTGGTTTGGATCACGTAGTAATGTGGGACCACACTGACACAGTCAATTAAACCTGGTTTCGATCAATATTTTAGAGAATAATTCATGTTAGGTCTAGGTTAGTTCTGGGATTTGCTCTCAGCAGGCTCTTTCTTTCGCATATTTCTCATACATGTTGAACAGATCCAGGGTTTTTTCTGGTTTGGATCACGTAGTAATGTGGGACCACACTGAAACAATCAATTAAACCTGGTCTTGATAAATATTTTAGAGGATAACGCATGTTAGGTCTGGGTTAGGTCTAGGATTTGCCCTCATCAGGCTCATACTTTCGCATATTTCTCATACTTCATGGCTAGATCCTGGGCTGTTTATGGATTGTATCACGTAGTAATGTGGTACCACGCTGAAACAGTCAATTAAACCTGGTTTCGATTAATATTTTAGAGGATAACGCAAGTTAGGTCTGGGATAGGTCTAGGATTTGCCCTCATCAGGCTCTTACTTTCGCATATTTCTCATACTTCATGGCTAGATCCTGGGCTAGTTCTGGAGTGGATCACGTAGTAAAGTGGTACCACACTGAAACATTCAATGAAACCTGGTCTGGATAAATATTTTAGAGGATAACGCATCTTAGGTCTGGGTTTGGTCTAAGATTTGCCCTCATCAGGCTCACCGTTTCGTGTTTTTCACATACTTGTTGAACAGATCCTGGGTTTTTTCTGGTTTGGATCACGAAGTAGTGTGGTACCACACTGAAACAGTCCATTAAACCTGGTTTCGCTCAATATTTTAGAGGATAACGCATGTTAGGTCTAGGTTAGGTCTGGGATTTGCTCTCATCAGGCTCATTCTTTCGCATATTTCTCATACTTGATGGCTAGATCCTGGGATTTTTCTGGTTTGGATCACGTAGTAATGTGGTACCACACTGAAACGGTAAATTAAACCTGGTTTCCAACAATATTTTAGAGGATAACGCAAGTTAGGTCTGGGATAGGTCTGGGATTTGCCCTCATCAGGCTCATACTTTCGCATTCTTCACATACTTGTTGAACTGATCCTGGGTTTTTTCTGGTTTGGATCACGTAGTAATGTGGTACCACACTGAAACAGTCGACTAAACCTGGTTTCGATCAATATTTTTGAGGATAACGCATGTTAGGTCTAGGTTAGGCCTGGGATTTTCACACATCAGACTCTTACTTTCGCATTCTTCACATAGTTGTTGAACGGATCCTGGGTTTTTCCTGGTTTGGATCACGTAGTAATGTGGGACCACACTGAAACAGTCAATTAAACCTTCGATCAATATTTTAGAGAATAATTCCTGTTAGGTCTAGGTTAGGTCTGGGATTTGCTCTCGTCAGGCTCATTCTTTCGCATATTTCTCATACTTGATGGCTAGATCCTGGGTTATTTTCTGGTTTGGATCACATAGTAATGCGGTACCACACTGAAACAGTCGATTAAACCAGGTTTCGATCAATATTTTACAGTATAACTCATGTTAGGTCTAGGTTAGGCCTGGGATTTTCACTGATCAGACTCATACTTTCGCATTCTTCACATACTCGTAAACGGATCCTGGGTTTTTTCTGGTTTGGATCACGTAGTAATGTGGTACCACAATGAAACAGTCGATTAAACCAAGTTTCGATCAATATTTTAGAGGATAACGCAAGTTAAGTCTGGGATTGGTCTGGGATTTGACCTCATCAGACTCATACTTTCGCACACTTCACATACTCGTTGAACAGATCCTGGGTTATTTTCTGGTTTGGATCACATAGTAATGTGGTACCACACTGAAACAGTCGATTAAACCAGGTTTCGATCAATATTTTTGAAGATAACGCATGTTAGGTCTAGGTTAGGCCTGGGATTTTCACTCATCAGACTCATACTTTCGCATTCTACACATACTTGTTGAACGGATCGTGGGTTTTTTCTGGTTTGGATCACGTAGTAATGTGGTACCACACTGAAACAGTCGATTAAACCTGGTTTCGATCAAAATTTTAGAGGATAACGCAAGTTAGGTCTGGGATAGGTCTGGGATTTGACCTCATCAGACTCATACTTTCGCACACTTCACATACGCCTTGAACAGATCCTGGGTTATTTTCTGGTTTGGATCACATAGTAATGTGGAACCACACTGAAACAGTCGATTAAACCAGGTTTCGATCAATATTTTAGAGGATAACGCATGTTAGGTCTAGGTTAGGCCTGGGATTTTCACTCATCAGACTCATACTTTCGCACACTTCACATACTCCTTGAACGGATCCTGGGTTTTTTCTGGTTTGGATCACGTAGTAATATGGGACCACACTGAAACAGTCAATTATACCTGGTTTCGATCAATATTTTAGAGAATAATTCATGTTAGGTCTAGGTTAGGTCTGGGATTTGCTCTCATCAGGCGCTTTCTTTCGCATATTTCTCATACATGTTGAACAGATCCTGGGATTTTTCTGGTATGGAACCCGTAGTAATGTGGGACCACACTGAAACAATCAATTAAACCTGGTCTTGATAAATATTATAGAGGATAACGCATGTTAGGTCTGGGTTAGGTCTAGGATTTGCCCTCATCAGGCTCATACTTTCGCATATTTCTCATACTTCATGGCTAGATCCTGGGCTGTTTCTGGATTGTATCAGGTAGTAATGTGGTACCACGCTGAAACAGTCAATTAAACCTGGTTTCGATCAATATTTTAGAGGATAACGCAAGTTAGGTCTGGGATAGGTCTAGGATTTGCCCTCATCAGGCTCTTACTTTCGCATATTTCTCATACTTCATGGCTAGATCCTGGGCAATTTCTGGATTGGATCACGTAGTAAAGTGGTACCACACTGAAACATTCAATGAAACCTGGTCTGGATAAATATTTTAGAGGATAACGCATCTTATGTCTGGGTTAGGTGTAAGATTTGCCCTCATCAGGCTCACAGTTTCGCGTTTTTCACATTCTTGATGAACAGATCCTGGGTTTTGTCTGGTTTGGATCACGTAGTAATGTGGTACCACACTGAAACAGTCGATTAAACCTGGTTTCGATCAATATTTTAGAGGATAACGCAAGTTAGGTCTGGGATAGGTCTGGGATTTGACCTCATCAGACTCATACTTTCGCACACTTCACATACTCGTTGAACAGATCCAGGGTTTTTTCTGGTTTGGATCACATAGTAATGTGGTACCACACTGAAACAGTCGATTAAACCAGGTTTCGATCAATATTTTTGAAGATAACGCATGTTAGGTCTAGGTTAGGCCTGGGATTTTCACTCATCAGACTCACACTTTCGCATTCTTCACATACTTGTTGAACGGATCGTGGGTTTTTTCTGGTTTGGATCACGTAGTAATGTGGTACCGCACTGAAACAGTCGATTAAACCTGGTTTCCATCAATATCTTAGAGGACAATGCAAGTTAGGTCTGGGATAGGTCTGGGACTTGCCCTCATCAGGCTCATACTTTCGCGTTTTTCACATACTTGTTGAACAGATCCTGGGTTATTTTCTGGTTTGGATCACATAGTAATGTGGTACCACACTGAAACAGTCGTTTAAACCAGGTTTCGATCAATATTTAAGAGTATAACTCATGTTAGGTCTAGGTTAGGCCTGGGATTTTCATTTATCAGACTCATACTTTCGCATTCTTCACATACTTGTTGAACGGATTCTGGGGTTTTTCTGGTTTGGATCACGTAGTAATGTGGGACCACACTGACACAGTCAATTAAACCTGGTTTCGATCAATATTTTAGAGAATAATTCATGTTAGGTCTAGGTTAGGTCTGGGATTTGCTCTCAGCAGGCTCTTTCTTTCGCATATTTCTCATACATGTTGAACAGATCCTGGGTTTTTTCTGGTTTGGATCACGTAGTAATGTGGGACCACACTGAAACAATCAATTAAACCTGGTCTTGATAAATATTTTAGAGGATAACGCATGTTAGGTCTGGGTTAGGTCTAGGATTTGCCCTCATCAGGCTCTTACTTTCGCATATTTCTCATACTTCATGGCTAGATCCTGGGCTAGTTCTGGAGTGGATCACGTAGTAAAGTGGTACCACACTGAAACATTCAATGAAACCTGGTCTGGATAAATATTTTAGAGGATAACGCATCTTAGGTCTGGGTTAGGTCTAAGATTTGCCCTCATCAGGCTCACAGTTTCGCGTTTTTCACATACTTGTTGAACAGATCCTGGGTTTTTTCTGGTTTGGATCACGAAGTAGTGTGGTACCACACTGAAACAGTCCATTAAACCTGGTTTCGCTCAATATTTTAGAGGATAACGCATGTTAGGTCTAGGTTAGGTCTGGGATTTGCTCTCATCAGGCTCATTCTTTCGCATATTTCTCATACTTGATGGCTAGATCCTGGGATTTTTCTGGTTTGGATCACGTAGTAATGTGGTACCACACTGAAACGGTAAATTAAACCTGGTTTCGATCAATATTTTAGAGGATAACGCAAGTTAGGTCTGGGATAGGTCTGGGATTTGCCCTCATCAGGCTCATACTTTCGCATTCTTCACATACTTGTTGAACTGATCCTGGGTTTTTTCTGGTTTGGATCACGTAGTAATGTGGTACCACACTGAAACAGCCGACTAAACCAGGTTTCGATCAATATTTTTGAGGATAACGCATGTTAGGTCTAGGTTAGGCCTGGGATTTTCACACATCAGACTCTTACTTTCGCATTCTTCACATAGTTGTTGAACGGATCCTGGGTTTTTCCTGGTTTGGATCACGTAGTAATGTGGGACCACACTGAAACAGTCAATTAAACCTTCGATCAATATTTTAGAGAATAATTCCTGTTAGGTCTAGGTTAGGTCTGGGATTTGCTCTCGTCAGGCTCATTATTTCGCATATTTCTCATACTTGATGGCTAGATCCTGGGCTTTTTCTGGATTGCATCACGTAGTAATGTGGTACCACACTGAAACATTCAATTAAACCTGGTCTTGATAAATATTTTAGAGGATAACGCATGTTAGGTCTGGGTTAGGTCTAGGATTTGCCCTCATCAGGCTCATACTTTCGCATATTTCTCATACTTCATGGCTAGATCCTTTGCTTTTTCTGGATTGTATCACGTAGTAATGTGGTACCACAATGAAACAGTCGATTAAACCAAGTTTCGATCAATATTTTTGAAGATAACGCATGTTAGGTCTAGGTTAGGCCTGGGATTTTCACTCATCAGACTCATACTTTCGCATTCTTCACATACTTGTTGAACGGATCGTGGGTTTTTTCTGGTTTGGATCACGTAGTAGTGTGGTACCACACTGAAACAGTCGATTAAACCTGGTTTCGATCAATATTTTAGAGGATAACGCAAGTTAGGTCTGGGATAGGTCTGGGATTTGACCTCATCAGACTCATACTTTCGCATTCTCCACATACTTGATGAACGGATCCTGGGTTTTTTCTGGTTTGGATCACGAAGTAATGTGGGACCACACTGAAACAGACAATTAAACCTGGTCTCGATCAATATTTTAGAGAATAATTCATGTTAGGTCTAGGTTAGGTCTGGGATTTGCTCTCATCCGGCTCATTCTTTCGCATATTTCTCATACTTGATGGCTAGATCCTGGGCTTTTTCTGGATTGCATCACGTAGTAATGAAGTACAGCACTGAAACAGTCAATTAAACCTGGTTTCCATCAATATCTTAGAGGACAACACAAGTTAGGTCTGGGATATGTCTGGGATTTGCCCTCATCAGGCTCATACTTTCGCGTTTTTCACATACTTGTTGAACAGAACCTGGGTTTTTTCTGGTTTGGATCACGTAGTAGTGTGGTACCACACTGAAACAGTCCATTAAACCTGGTTTGGATCAATATTTTAGAGGATAACGCATGTTAGGTCTAGGTTAGGTCTGGGATTTTCACTCATCAGGGTCATACTTTCGCAGTTTTAACATGCATGTTGACCTGATCGAGGGTTTTCTTTGCTTTGGATCACGTAGTAAAGTGGTACCACACATACACAGTCAATTAAACCTGGTTTCGATCAATATTTTAGAGCATTACGCATGTTAGGTCTGGGATAGGTCTCGGATTTGCCCTCATCAGACTCATACTTTCGCACACTTGACACACTCGCTGATCAGATCCTGGGTTTTTTTCTGGTTTGGATCACGTAGTAATGTGGTACCACACTGAAAGATTCAATTAAAACTGGTCTTGATAACTATTTTAGAGGATAACGCATGTTAGGTCTGGGTTACGTCTGTGATTTGCCCTCATCAGCGTCATACTTTCGCAGTTTTAACATGCATGTTGACCTGATCGAGGGTTTTCTTTGCTTTGGATCACGTAGTAAAGTGGTACCACACTAACACAGTCAATTAAACCTGGTTTCGATCAATATTTTACAGGATAACGCATGTTATGTCTGGGATAGGTCTCGGATTTGCCCTCATCAGACTCATACTTTCGCACACTTGACACACTCGTTGATCAGATCCTGGGTTTTTTTCTGGTTTGGATCACGTAGTAATGTGGTACGACACTGAAACATTCAATTAAAACTGGTCTTGATAACTATTTTAGAGGATAACGCATGTTAGGTCTGCGTTACGTCTGTGATTTGCCCTCATCAGCGTCATACTTTCGCAGTTTTAACATGCATGTTGACCTGATCGAGGGTTTTCTTTGCTTTGGATCACGTAGTAAAGTGGTACCACACTAAAACAGTCAATTAAACCTGGTTTCGATCAATATTTTAGAGGATATCGCAAGTTAGGTCTGGGATAGGTCTGGGATTTTCACTCATCAGACTCATACTTTCGCATTCTACACATACTTGTTGAACGGATCCTGGGTTTTTTCTGGTTTGGATCACGTAGTAATGTGGGACCACACTGAAACAATCAATTAAACCTGGTCTTGATAAATATTTTAGAGGATAACGCATGTTAGGTCTGGGTTAGGTCTAGGATTTGCCCTCGTCAGGCTCATACTTTCGCATATTTCTCATACTGCAAGGCTAGATCCTGGGCTCTTTCTGGATTGTATCACATAGTAATGTGGTACCACACTGAAACAGTCGATTAAACCAGGTTTCGATCAATACTTTTGAGGATAACGCATGTTATGTCTGGGTTAGATCTAGGATTTGCACTCGTCCGGCTGATACTTTCGCATATTTCTCATACTTCATGGCTAGATCCTGGGCTTTTTCTGCTTTGGACCACGTAGTAATGTGGGACCACACTGAAACAATCAATTAAACCTGGTCTTGATAAATATTTTAGAGGATAACGCATGTTAGGTCTGGGTTAGGTCTAGGATTTGCCCTCATCAGGCTCATACTTTCGCATATTTCTCATACTTCAAGGCTAGATCCTGGGCTGTTTCTGGATTGTATCACATAGTAATGTGGTACCACACTGAAACAGTCAATTAAACCTGGTTTCGATCAATATTTTAGAGAATAATTCATGTTAGGTCTAGGTTAGGTCTGGGATTTACTCTCATCAGGCTCATTCTTTCGCATATTACTCATACTTGATGGCTAGATCCTGGGCTTTTTCTGGTTTGGATCACGTAGTAATGTGGGACCACACTGAAACGATCAATTAAACCTGGTCTTGATAAATATTTTAGAGGATAACGCATGTTAGGTCTGGGTTAGGTCTAGGATTTGCCCTCATCAGGCTCATACTTTCGCTTATTTCTCATACTTCAAGGCTAGATCCTGGGCTGTTTCTGGATTGTATCACATAGTAATGTGGTACCACACAGAAACAGTCGATTAAACCAGGTTTCGATCAATACTTTTGAGGATAACGCATGTTATGTCTGGGTTAGGTCTAGGATTTGCTCTCGTCAGGCTGATACTTTCGCATATTTCTCATACTTCATGGCTAGACACTGGGCTATTTCTGGATTGGATCACGTAGTAATGTGGTACCACACTGAAACATTCAATTAAACCTGGTCTTGATAAATATTTTAGAGGATAACGCATGTTAGGTTTGGGTTAGGTCTAGGATTTGCCCTCATCAGGCTCATACTTGCGCATATTTCTCATACTTCATGGCTAGATCCTGGGCTGTTTCTGGATTGTATCACGTAGTAATGTGGTACCACGCTGAAACAGTCAATTAAACCTGGTTTCGATCAATATTTTAGAGGATAACGCAAGTTAGGTCTGGGATAGGTCTGGGATTTGACCTCATCAGACTCATACTTTCGCACACTTCACATACTCGTTGAACAGATCCTGGCTTATTTTCTGGTTTGGATCACATAGTAATGTGGTACCACACTGAAACAGTCGATTAAACCTGGTTTCGATCAATATTTTAGAGGATAACGCATGTTAGGTCTAGGTTAGCCTTGGGAATTTCACTCATCAGACTCATACTTTCGCATTCTTCACATACTTGAACTGATCCTGGGTTTTTTCTGGTTTGGATCACGTAGTAATGTGGTACCGCACTGAAACAGTCGATTAAACCTGGTTTCGATCAATATTTTAGAGGATAACGCAAGTTAGGTCTGGGATAGGTCTGGGATTTGACCTCATCAGACTCATACTTTCGCATTCTTCACATACTTGTTGAACGGATCCTGGGTTTTTTCTGGTTTGGATCACGTAGTAATGTGGTACCACACTGAAACAGTCGATTAAACCTGGTTTCTTTCAATATTTTTGAGGATAACGCAAGTTAGGTCTGGGATAGGTCTGGGATTTGACCTCATCAGACTCATACTTTCGCACACTTCACATACTCGTTGAACAGATCCTGGGTTATTTTCAGGTTTGGATCACATAGTAATGTGGTACCACACTGAAACAGTCGATTAAACCAGGTTTCGATCAATACTTTTGAGGATAACGCATGTTAGGTCTGGGTTAGGTCTAGGATTTGCTCTCGTCAGGCTCATACTTTCGCATATTTCTCATACTTCATGGCTAGATCCTGGGCTATTTCTGGATTGGATCACGTAGTAATGTGGTACCACACTGAAACATTCAATTAAACCTGGTCTTGATAAATATTTTAGAGGATAACGCATGTTAGGTTTGGGTTAGGTCTAGGATTCGCCCTCATCAGGCTCATATTTTCGCATATTTCTCATACTTCATGGCTAGATCCTGGGCTGTTTCTGGATTGTATCACGTAGTAATGTGGTACCACGCTGAAACAGTCAATTAATCCTGGTTTCGATAAATATTTTAGAGGATAACGCAAGTTAGGTCTGGGATAGGTCTGGGATTCGCCCTAATCAGGCTCATACTTTCGCGTTTTTCACGTACTTGTTGAACTGATCCTGGGTTTTTTCTGGTTTCGATCACGTAGTAATGTGGTACCACACTGAAACAGTCGATAAAACCTGGTTTCGATCAATATTATAGAGGATAACGCAAGTTAGGTCTGGGATAGGTCTGGGATTTGACCTGATCAGACTCATACTTTCGCACACTTCACATACTCGTTGAACAGATCCTGGGTTTTTTCTGGTTTGGATCACGTAGTAATGTGGTACCACACTGAAAAGGTCAATTAAACCTGGTTTCGATCAATATTTTAGAGGATAACGCATGTTAGGTCTAGGTTAGCCCTGGGAATTTCACTCATCAGACTCATACTTTCGCATTCTTCACATACTTGTTGAACTGATCCTGGGTTTTTTCTGGTATGGATCACGTAGCAATGTGGTACCACACTGAAACAGTCGATTAAACCAGGTTTCGATCAATACTTTTGAGGATAACGCATGTTAGGTCTGGGTTAGGTCTAGGATTTGCTCTCGTCAGGCTCATACTTTCGCATTCTTCACATACTTGTTGAACGGATCCTGGGTTTTTTCTGGTTTGGATCACGTAGTAATGTGGTACCACGCTGAAACAGTCGATTAAACCTGGTTTCGATCAATATTTTTGGGGATAACGCAAGTTAGGTCTGGGATAGGTCTGGGATTTGACCTCATCAGACTCATACTTTCGCACACTTCACATACTCCTTGAACAGATCCTGGGTTATTTTCTGGTTTGGATCACGTA
Source organism: Colletes latitarsis (assembly GCF_051014445.1). Taxonomy (NCBI): domain Eukaryota; kingdom Metazoa; phylum Arthropoda; class Insecta; order Hymenoptera; family Colletidae; genus Colletes; species Colletes latitarsis. Next base: position 22,857,613 of record NW_027488365.1, on the reverse strand, counting down.
GTAATGTGGTACCACACTGAAACAGTCGATTAAACCAGGTTTCGATCAATATTTTAGAGGATAACGCATGTTAGGTCTAGGTTAGGTCTGGGATTTTCACTCATCAGACACATACTTTCGCATTCTTCACATACTTGTTGAACGGATCCTGGGTTTTTTCTGGTTTGGATCACGTAGTAATGTGGTACCACACTGAAACAGTCGATTAAACCTGGTTTCGTTCAATATTTTTGAAGATAACGCAAGTTAGGTCTGGGATAGGTCTGGGATTTGACCTCATCAGACTCATACTTTCGCACACTTCACATACTCCTTGAACAGATCCTGGGTTATTTTCTGGTTTGGATCACATAGTAATGTGGTACCACACTGAAACAGTCGATTAAACCAGGTTTCGATCAATATTTTGGAGGATAACGCATGTTAGGTCTAGGTTAGGCCTGGGATTTGCCCTCATCAGGCTCTTACTTTCGCATATTTCTCATACTTCATGGCTAGATCCTGGGCTATTTCTGGATTGGATCACGTAGTAAAGTGGTACCACACTGAAACATTCAATGAAACCTGGTCTGGATAAATATTTTAGAGGATAACGCATCTTAGGTCTGGGTTAGGTCTAAGATTTGCCCTCATCAGGCTCACAGTTTCGCGTTTTTCACATACTTGTTGAACTGATCCTGGGTTTTTTCTGGTTTGGATCACGTACTAATGTGGTACCACACTGAAACAGTCAATGAAACCTGGTTTCCATCAATATTTTAGAGGATAACGCATATAAGGTCTAGGTTATGTCTGGGATTTGCTATCATCAGGCTCATTCTTTCGCATATTTCTCATACTTGATGGCTAGATCCTGGGCTTTTTCTGGATTGCATCACGTAGTAATGTAGTACCACACTGAAACAGTCAATGAAACCTGGTTTCCATCAATATTTTAGAGGACAACGCATGTTAGGTCTAGGTAAGGCCTGAGATTTTCACTGATCGGACTCATACTTTCGCATTTTTCACATACTTGTTGAACGGATCCTGGGTTTCTTCTGGTTTGGATCACGTAGTAATGTGGTACCACACTGAAACGGTCAATTAAACCTGGTTTCGATCAATGTTTTAGAGAATAATTCATGTTAGGTCAAGGTTAGGTCTGGGATTTGCTCTCATCAGGCTCATTCTTTCGCATATTTCTCATACTTCATGGCTAGATCCTGGGCTGTTTCTGGATTGTATCACGTACTAATGTGATACCACGCTGAAACAGTCAATTAAACCTGGTGTCGCTCAATATTTTAGAGGATAACGCAAGTTAGGTCTGGGATAGGTCTGGGATTCGCCCTAATCAGGCTCATACTTTCGCGTTTTTCACGTACTTGTTGAACTGATCCTGGGTTTTTTCTGGTTTCGATCACGTAGTAATGTGGTACCACACTGAAACAGTCGATTAAACCTGGTTTTGATCAATATTTTAGAGGATAACGCAAGTTAGGTCTGGGGTAGGTCTGGGATTTGACCTCATCAGACTCATACTTTCGCACACTTCACATACTCGTTGAACAGATCCTGGGTTTTTTCTGGTTTGGATCACATAGTAATGTGGTACCACACTGAAACAGTCGATTAAACCTGGTTTCGATCAATATTTTAGAGGATAACGCATGTTAGGTCTAGGTTAGCCCAGGGAATTTCACTCATCAGACTCATACTTTCGCATTCTCCACATACTTGTTGAACTGATCCTGGGTTTTTTCTGGTTTGGATCACGTAGTAATGTGGTACCGCACTGAAACAGTCGATTAAACCTGGTTTCGATCAATATTTTAGATAATAATTCATGTTAGGTCTAGGTTAGGTCCGGGATTTACTCTCATCAGGCTCATTCTTTCGCATATTACTCATACTTGATGGCTAGATCCTGGGCTTTTTCTGGATTGGATCACGTAGTAATGTGGGACCACACTGAAACAATCAATTAAACCTGGTCTTGATAAATATTTTAGAGGATAGCGCATGTTAGGTCTGGGATAGGTCTGGGATTTGACCTCATCAGGCTCACAGCTTCGCGTTTTTCACATACTTGTTGAACAGATCCTGGGTTTTTTCTTGTTTGGATCACGAAGTAGTGTGGTACCACACTGAAACAGTCAATGAAACCTGGTTTCCATCAATATTTTAGAGGATAACGCATATAAGGTCTAGGTTAGGTCTGGGATTTACTCTCATCAGGCTCATTCTTTCGCATATTTCTTATACTTGATGGCTAGATCCTGGGCTTTTCTGGATTGCATCACGTAGTAATGTAGTACCACACTTGAACAGTCAATGAAACCTGGTTTCCATCAATATTTTAGAGGACAACGCATGTTAGGTCTAGGTAAGGCCTGAGATTTTCACTGATCGGACTCATACTTTCGCATTTTTCACATACTTGTTGAACGGATCCTGGGTTTTCTCTGGTTTGGATCACGTAGTAATGTGGTACCACACTGAAACGGTCAATAAAACCTGGTTTCGATCAATATTTTACAGAATAATTCATGTTAGGTCAAGGTTAGGTCTGGGATTTGCTCTCATCAGGCTCATTCTTTCACATATTTCTCATACTTCATGGCTAGATCCTGGGCTGTTTCTGGATTGTATCACGTAGTAATGTGGTACCACGCTGAAACAGTCAATTAAACCTGGTTTCGCTCAATATTTTAGAGGATAACGCATGTTAGGTCTAGGTTAGGTCTGGGATTTGCTCTCATCAGGCTCATTCTTTCGCATATTACTCATACTTGATGGCTAGATCTTGGGCTTTTTCTGGATTGGATCACGTAGTAATGTGGGACCACACTGAAACAATCAATTAAACCTGGTCTTGATAAATATTTTGGAGGATAGCGCATGTTAGGTCTGGGATAGGTCTGGGATTTGACCTCATCAGGCTCACAGCTTCGCGTTTTTCACATACTTGTTGAACAGATCCTGGGTTTTTTCTTGTTTGGATCACGAAGTAGTGTGGTACCACACTGAAACAGTCAATGAAACCTGGTTTCCATCAATATTTTAGAGGATAACGCATATAAGGTCTAGGTTAGGTCTGGGATTTGCTGTCATCAGGCTCATTCTTTCGCATATTTCTCATACTTGATGGCTAGGTCCTGGGCTTTTCTGGATTGCATCACGTAGTAATGTAGTACCACACTGAAACAGTCAATGAAACCTGGTTTCCATCAATATTTTAGAGGACAACGCATGTTAGGTCTAGGTAAGGCCTGAGATTTTCACTGATCGGACTCATACTTTCGCATTTTTCACATACTTGTTGAACGGATCCTGGGTTTTTTCTGGTTTGGATCACGTAGTAATGTGGTACCACACTGAAACGGTCAATAAAACCTGGTTTCGATCAATATTTTACAAAATAATTCATGTTAGGTCAAGGTTAGTTCTGGGATTTGCTCTCATCAGGCTCATTCTTTCACATATTTCTCATACTTCATGGCTAGATCCTGGGCTGTTTCTGGATTGTATCACGTAGTAATGTGGTACCACGCTGAAACAGTCAATTAAACCTGGTTTCGCTCAATATTTTAGAGGATAACGCATGTTAGGTCTAGGTTAGGTCTGGGATTTGCTCTCATCAGGCTCATTCTTTCGCATATTTCTCATACTTGATGGCTAGATCCTGGGCTTTTCTGGATTGTATCACGTAGTAATGTAGTACCATACTGAAACAGTCAATGAAACCTGGTTTCCATCAATATTTTAGAGGACAACGCATGTTAGGTCTAGGTTAGCCCTGGGAATTACACTCATCAGACTCATACTTTCGCATTCTTCACATACTTGTTGAACTGATCCTGGGTTTTTTCTGGTTTGGATCACGTAGTATTGTGGTACCACACTGAAACAGTCAATGAAACCTGGTTTCCATCAATATTTAAGAGGGCAACGCATGTTAGGTCTAGGTTAGGCCTGGGATTTTCACTCATCAGACTCATACTTTCGCATTCTTCACATACTTGTTGAACGGATCCTGGGTTTTTTCTGGTTTGGATCGCGTAGTAGTGTGGTACCACGCAGAAACAGTCCATTAAACCTGGTTTGGATCAATATTTTAGAGGATAACGCATGTTAGGTCTAGGTTAGGTCTGGGATTTTCACTCATCAGACTCATACTATCGCATTCTTCACATACTTGTTGAACGGATCCTGGGTTTTTTCTGGTTTGGATCACGTAGTAATGTGGTACCACACTGAAATAGTCGATTAAACCTGGTTTCGATCAATATTTTAGAGGATAACGCAAGTTAGGTCTGGGATAGGTCTGGGATTTGACCTCATCAGACTCATACTTTCGCACACTTCACATACTCCTTGAACAGATCCTGGGTTATTTTCTGGTTTGGATCACATAGTAATGTGGTACCACACTGAAACAGTCGATTAAACCAGGTTTCGATCAATATTTTAGAGGATAACGCATGTTAGGTCTAGGCTAGGCCTGGGATTTTCACTCATGAGACTCAAACTTTCGCATTCTTCACATACTTGTTGAACGGATCCTGGGTTTTTTCTGGTTTGGATCACGTAGTAATGTGGGACCACACTGAAACATTCAATGAAACCTGGTCTGGATAAATATTTTAGAGGATAACGCATCTTAGGTCTGGGTTAGGCCTGGGATTTGCCCTCAACAGGCTCATACTTTCGCATGTTTCTCATACTTCATGGCTAGATCCTGGGCTGTTTCTGGATTGTATCACGTAGTAATGTGGTATCACGCTGAAACAGTCAATTAAACCTGGTTTCGATCAATATTTTAGAGGATAACGCATGTTAGGTCTAGGTTAGGTCTGGGATTTGCTCTCATCAGGCTCATTCCTTCGCATATTTCTCATACTTGATGGCTAGATCCTGGGCTTTTCCTGGATTGCATCACGTAGTAATGTAGTACCACACTGAAACAGTCAATGAAACCTGGTTTCCATCAATGTTTTAGAGGACGACGCAAGTTAGGTCTAGGTAAGGCCTGAGATTTTCACTCATCAGGCTCATACTATCGCATTCTTCACATACTTGTTGAACGGATCCTGGGCTTTTTCTGGTTTGGATCACGCAGTAATGTGGTACCACACTGAAACATTCAATTAAACCTGGTCTCGATAAATATTTTAGAGGATAACGCAAGTTAGGTCTGGGATAGGTCTAGGATTTGCCCTCATCAGACTCATACTTTCGCATTCTTCACATACTTGTTGAACGGATCCTGGGTTATTTCTGGTTTGGATCATGTAGTAATGTGGGACCACACTGAAACAGTCGATTAAACCTGGTTTCGATCAATATTTTAGAGGATAACGCATGTTAAGTCTGGGATTGGTCTGGGATTTGACCTCACCAGACTCATACTTTCGCACACTTCACATACTCGTTGAACAGATCCTGGGTTATTTTCTGGTTTGGATCACATAGTAATGTGGCACCACACTGAAACAGACGATTAAACCAGGTTTCGATCAATATTTTTGAGGATAACGCATGTTAGGTCTAGGTTAGGCCTGGGATTTTCACTCATCAGACTCATACTTTCGCATTCTTCACATACTTGTTGAACGGATCCTGGGTTTTTTCTGGTTTGGATCACGTAGTAATGTGGGACCACACTGAAACATTCAATGAAACCTGGTCTGGATAAATATTTTAGAGGATAACGCATCTTAGGTCTGGGTTAGGCCTGGGATTTGCCCTCAACAGGCTCATACTTTCGCATGTTTCTCATACTTCATGGCTAGATCCTGGGCTGTTTCTGGATTGTATCACGTAGTAATGTGGTATCACGCTGAAACAGTCAATTAAACCTGGTTTCGATCAATATTTTAGAGGATAACGCATGTTAGGTCTAGGTTAGGTCTGGGATTTGCTCTCATCAGGCTCATTCCTTCGCATATTTCTCATACTTGATGGCTAGATCCTGGGCTTTTCCTGGATTGCATCACATAGTAATGTGGTACCACACTGAAACAGTCGATTAAACCAGGTTTCGATCAATATTTTAGAGGATAACGCATCTTAGGTCTGGGTTAGGACTAAGATTTGCCCTCATGAGGCTCACAGTTTAGCGTTTTTCACATACTTGTTGAACAGATCCTGGGTTTTTTCTGGTTTGGATCACGAAGCAGTGTGGTATCACACTGAAACAGTCCATTAAACCTGGTTTCGCTCAATATTTTAGAGGATAACGCATGTAAGGTCTAGGTTAGGTCTGGGATTTGCTCTCATCAGGCTCATTCTTTCGCATATTTCTCATACTTGATGGCTAGATCCTGGGTTTTTACTGGTTTGGATCACGTAGTAATGTGGTACCACACTGAAACAGTCGATTAAACCTGGTTTCGATCAATATTTTAGAGGATAACGCATGTTAAGTCTGGGATTGGTCTGGGATTTGACCTCACCAGACTCATACTTTCGCACACTTCACATACTCGTTGAACAGATCCTGGGTTATTTTCTGGTTTGGATCACATAGTAATGTGGCACCACACTGAAACAGACGATTAAACCAGGTTTCGATCAATATTTTTGAGGATAACGCATGTTAGGTCTAGGTTAGGCCTGGGATTTTCACTCATCAGACTAATACTTTCGCATTCTTCACATACTTGTTGAACGGATCCTGGGTTTTTTCTGGTTTGGATCACGTAGTAATGTGGGACCACACTGAAACAGCGAATTAAACCTGGTTTCGATCAATATTTTAGAGAATAATTCATGTTAGGTCTAGGTCTGGTCTGGGACTTGCTCTCATCAGGCTTATTCTTTCGCATATTTCTCATACTTGATTGCTAGATCCTGGGCTTTTTCTGGATTGCATCACGTAGTAATGAAGTACAACACTGAAACAGTCAATTAAACCTGCTTTCCATCAATATTTTAGAGGATAACGCATGTTAGGTCTAGGTCAGGCCTGGGATTTTCACTCATCAGACACATACTTTCGCATTCTTCACATACTTGTTGAACGGATCCTGGGTTATTTCTGGTTTGGATCACGTAGTAATGTGGGACCACACTGAAACAGTCAATTAAACCTGGTTTCGATCAATATTTTAGAGAATAATTCATGTTAGGTCCAGGTTAGGTCTGGGATTTGCTCTCATCAGGCTCATTCTTTCGCATATTTCTCATACATGTTGAACAGATCCTGGGTTTTTTCTGGTTTGGATCACGTAGTAATGTGGGACCACACTGAAACAATCAATTAAACCTGTGCTTGATAAATATTTTAGAGGATAACGCATGTTAGGTCTGGGTTAGGTCTAGGATTTGCCCTCATCAGGCTCATACTTTCGCATATTTCTCATACTTCAAGGCTAGACCCTGGGCTGTTTCTGGATTGTATCACGTAGTAATGTGGTACCACGCTGAAACAGTCAATTAAACCTGGTTTCGATCAATATTTTAGAGGATAACGCAAGTTACGTCTGGGATAGGTCTAGGATTTGCCCTCATCAGGCTCTTACTTTCGCATATTTCTCATACTTCATGGCTAGATCCTGGGCTATTTCTGGATTGGATCACGTAGTAAAGTGGTACCACACTGAAACATTCAATGAAACCTGGACTGGATAAATATTTTAGAGGGTAACGCATCTTAGGTCTGGGTTAGGTCTAAGATTTGCCCTCATCAGGCTCACAGTTTAGCGTTTTTCACATACTAGTTGAACAGATCCTGGGTTTCCTCTGGTTTGGATCACGAAGTAGTGTGGTACCACACAGATACAGTCCATTAAACCTGGTTTCGCTCAATATTTTAGAGGATAACGCATGTAAGGTCTAGGTTAGGTCTGGCATTTGCTCCCATCAGGCTAATTCTTTCGCATATTTCTCATACTTGATGGCTAGATCCTGGGTTTTTTCTGGTTTGGATCACGTAGTAATGTGGTACCGCAGTGAAACAGCCGATTAAACCTGGTTTCGATCAATATTTTAGAGGATAACGCAAGTTAAGTCTGGGAATGGTCTGGGATTTGACCTCATCAGACTCATACTTTCGCATTCTTCACATACTTGTTGAACGGATCCTGGGTTTTTTCTGGTTTGGATCACGTAGTAATGTGGGACCACACTGAAACAGTCAATTAAACCTGGTTTCGATCAATATTTTAGAGAATAATTCATGTTAGGTCTAGGTTAGGCCTGGGATTTTCACTCATCAGACTCATACTATCGCATTCTTCACATACTTGTTGAACGGATCCTGGGTTTTTTCTGGTTTGGATCACATAGTAATGTGGTACCACACTGAAACAGTCGATTAAACCAGGTTTCGATCAATATTTTAGAGGATAACGCATGTTAGGTCTAGGTTAGGCCTGGGATTTTCACTCATCAGACTCATACTTTCGCATTCTTCACATACTTGTTGAACGGATCCTGGGTTTTTTCTGGTTTGGATCACGTAGTAATGTGGGACTACACTGGAACATTCAATGAAACCAGGTCTGGATAAATATTTTAGAGGATAACGCATCTTAGGACTGGGTTAGGCCTGGGATTTGCCCTCATCAGGCTCATACTTTCGCATGTTTCTCATACTTCATGGCTAGATCCTGGGCTGTTTCTGGATTGTATCACGTAGTAATGTGGTACCACGCTGAAACAGTCAATTAAACCTGGTTTCGATCAATATTTTAGAGGATAACGCATGTTAGGTCTAGGTTAGGTCTGGGATTTGCTCTCATCAGGCTCATTCTTTCGCATATTTCTCATACTTGATGGCTAGATCCTGGGCTTTTCCTGGATTGCATCACGCAGTAATGTAGTACCACACTGAAACAGTCAATGAAACCTGGTTTCCATCAATGTTTTAGAGGACGACGCAAGTTAGGTCTATGTAAGGCCTGAGATTTTCACTGATCAGACTCATACTTTCGCATTCTTCACATACTTGTTGAACGGATCCTGGGTTTTCTCTAGTTTGGATCACGCAGTAATGTGGTACCACACTGAAACATTCAATTAAACCTGGTCTTGATAAATATTTTAGAGGATAACGCAAGTTAGGTCTGGGATAGGTCTAGGATTTGCCCTCATCAGACTCATACTTTCGCATTCTTAACATACTTGTTGAACGGATCCTGGGTTATTTCTGGTTTGGATCATGTAGTAATGTGGGACCACACTGAAACAGTCAATTAAACCCGGTTTCGATCAATATTTTAGAGAATAATTCATGTTAGGTCTAGGTTAGGTCTGGGATTTGCTCTCATCAGGCTCATTCTTTCGCATATTTCTCATACATGTTGAACAGATCCTGGGTTTTTTCTGGTTTGGATCACGTAGTAATGTGGGACCACACTGAAGCAATCAATTAAACCAGGTCTTGATAAATATTTTAGAGGATAACGCATGTTAGGTCTGGGTTAGGTCTAGGATTTGCCCTCATCAGGCTCATACTTTCGCATATTTCTCATACTTCAAGGCTAGACCCTGGGCTGTTTCTGGATTGTATCACGTAGTATTGTGGTACCACGCTGAAACAGACGATTAAACCAGGTTTCGATCAATATTCTTGAGGATAACGCATGTTCGGTCTAGGTTAGGCCTGGGATTTTCACTCATCAGACTCATACTTTCGCATTCTTCACATACTTGTTGAACGGATCCTGGGTTTTTTCTGGTTTGGATCACGTAGTAATGTGGTACCACACTGAAACAGTCGATTAAACCTGGTTTCGCCCAATATATTAGAGGATAACGCAAGCTAGGTCTGGGATAGGTCTGGGATTTGACCTCATCCGACTCATACTTTCGCGTTTTTCACATACTTGTTGAACAGATCCTGGGTTTTTTCTGGTTTGGTTCACGTAGTAATGTGGTACCACACTGAAACATTCAATTAAACCTTTTCTTGATAAATATTTTTGAGGATAACGCATGTTAGGTCTAGGTTAGGCCTGGGATTTGCTCTCATCAGTCTCATTCTTTCGCATTCTTCACATACTTGTTGAACGGATCCTGGGTTATTTCTGGTTTGGATCACGTAGTAATGTGGGGCCACACTGAAACATTCAAGTAAACCTGTTTTCGATCAATATTTTAGAGAATAATTCATGTTATGTCTAGGATAGGTCTGGGATTTGCTCTCATCAGTCTCATTCTTTCGCATATTTCTCATACATGTTGAACAGATCCTGGGTTTTTTCGGGTTTGGTTCACGTAGTAATGTGGTACCACACTGAAACATTCAATTAAACCTGGTTTCGATCAATATTTTAGAGGATAACGCAAGTTAGGTCTGGGTTAGGTCTAGGATTTGCCCTCATCAGGCTCTTACTTTCGCATATTTCTCATACTTGATGGCTAGATCCTGGGCTTTTTCTGGATTGCATCACGTAGTAATGTAGTACCACACTGAAACAGTCAATTAAACCTGGTTTCCATCAATATATTAGAGGACAACGCAAGTTAGGTCTAGGTAAGGCCTGCGATTTTCACTGATCAGACTCATACTTTCGCATTCTTCACATACTTGTTGAACGGATCCTGGGTTTTTTCTGGTTTGGTTCTCCTAGTAATGTGGTACCACACTGAAACATTCAATAAAACCTGGTCTTGATAAATATTTTAGAGGATAACGCAAGTTAAGTCTGGGATAGGTCTGGGATTTGACCTCATCAGACTCATACTTTCGCGTTTTTCACATACTTGGTGAACAGATCCTGGGTTTTTTCAGGTTTGGATCACATAGTAATGTGGTACCACACTGAAACAGTCGATTAAACCAGGTTTCGAACAATATTTTTGAGGATAACGCAAGTTAGGTCTGGGTTAGGCCTGGGATTTTCACTCATCGGACTCATACTTTCGCATTCTTCACATACTTGTTGAACGGATCCTGGTTTTTTTCTGGTTTGGAACACGTAGTAATGTGGGACCACACTGAAACAGTCAATTAAACCTGGTTTCGATCAATATTTTAGAGAATAATTCACGTTAGGTCTAGGTTAGGTCTGGGATTTACTCTCATCAGGCTCATTCTTTCGCATATTTCTCATACTTGATGGCTAGATCCTGGGCTTTTTCTGGATCGCATCACGTAGTATTGAAGTACAACACTGAGACAGTCAATTAAACCTGGTTTCCATCAATATCTTAGAGGACAACGCAAGTTAGGTCTGGGATATGTCTGGGATTTGCCCTCATCAGGCTCATACTTTCGGGTATTTCACATACTTGTTGAACAGATCCTGGGTTTTTTCTGGTTTGGATCACGTAGTAGTGTGGTACCACGCTGAAACAGTCCATTAAACCTGGTTTGGATCAATATTTTAGAGGATAACGCATGTTAGGTCTAGGTTAGGCCTGGGATTTTCACTCATCAGACTCATACTTTCGCATTCTTCACATACTTGTTGAACGGATCCTGGGTTATTTCTGGTTTGGATCACGTAGTAATGTGGGACCACACTGAAACAGTCAATTAAACCTGGTTTCGATCAATATTTTAGAGAATAATTCATGTTAGGTCTATGTTAGGTCTGGGATTTGCTCTCATCAGGCTCATTCTTTCGCATATTTCTCATACATGTTGAACAGATCCTGGGTTTTTTCTGGTTTGGATCACGTAGTAATGTGGGACCACACTGAAACAATCAATTAAACCTGGTCTTGATAAATATTTTAGAGGATAACGCATGTTAGGTCTGGGTTAGGTCTAGGATTTGCCCTCATCAGGCTCATACTTTCGCATATTTCTCATACTTCAAGGCTAGATCCTGGGCTGTTTCTGGATTGTATTACGTAGTAATGTGGTACCACGCTGAAACAGTCAATTAAACCTGGTTTCGATCAAAATATTTTAGGGGATAACGCAAGTTAGGTCTGGGATAGGTCTAGGATTTGCCCTCATCATGCTCTTACTTTCGCATATTTCTCATACTTCATGGCTAGATCCTGTGCTATTTCTGGATTGGATCACGTAGTAAAGTGGTACCACACTGAAACATTCAATGAAACCTGGTCTAGGATAAATATTTTAGAGGTTAACGCATCTTAGGTCTGGGTTAGGTCTAAGATTTGCCCTCATCAGGCTCACAGTTTAGCGCTTTTCACATACTTGTTGAACAGATCCTGGGATTTTTCTGGTTTGGATCACGAAGTAGTGTGGTACCACACTGAAACAGTCCATTAAACCTGGTTTCGCTCAATATCTTAGAGGATAACGCATGTAAGGTCTAGGTTAGGTCTGGGATTTGCTCTCACCAGGCTCATTCTTTCGCATATTTCTCATACTTGATGGCTAGATCCTGGGCTTTTTCAGGATTGCATCACGTAGTAATGTGGTACCACACGGAAACTTTCAATTAAACCAGGTCTTGATAAATATTTTAGAGGCTAACGCATGTTAGGTCTGGGTTAGGTCTAGGATTTGCCCTCATCAGGCTCATACTTTCGCATATTTCTCATACTTCAAGGCTAGATCCTGGGCTGTTTCTGGGTTGTATTACGTAGTAATGTGGTACCACGCTGAAACAGTCAATTAAACCTGGTTTCCATCAATATTTTAGAGGACAACGCAAGTTAGGTCTAGGTAAGGCCTAAGATTTTCACTGATCAGACTCATACTTTCGCATTCTTCACATAGTTGTTGAACGGATCCTGGGTTTTTTCTGGTTTGGTTCTCCTAGTAATGTGGTACCACACTGAAACATTCAATTAAACCTGGTCTTGATAAATATTTTAGAGGATAACGCAAGTTAGGTCTGGGATATGTCTGGGATTTGACCTCATCAGACTCATACTTTCGCGTGTTTCACATACTTGTTGAACAGATCCTGGGTTATTTTCTGGTTTGGATCACATAGTAATGTGGTACCACACTGAAACAGTCGTTTAAACCAGGTTTCGATCAATATTTTAGAGAATAATTCATGTTAGGTCTATGTTAGGTCTGGGATTTCCTCTCATCAAGCTCATTCTTTCGCATATTTCTCATACTTGATGGCTAGATCGTGGGCTGTTTCTGGATTGTATCACGTAGTAATGTGGCACCACGCTGAAACAGTCGATTAAACCTGGTTTCGATCAATATTTTAGAGGATAACGCAAGTTAAGTCTGGGATAGGTCTGGGATTTGACCTCATCAGACTCATACTTTCGCGCTTTTCACATACTTGGTGAACAGATCCTGGGTTTTTTCAGGTTTGGATCACATAGTAATGTGGTACCACACTGAAACAGTCGATTAAACCAGGTTTCGATCAATATTTTTGAGGACAACGCAAGTTAGGTCTAGGTTAGGCCTGGGATTTTCACTCATCGGACTCATACTTTCGCATTCTTCACATACTTGTTGAACGGATCCTGGTTTTTTTCTGGTTTGGATCACGTAGTAATGTGGGACCACACTGAAACAGTCAATTAAACCTGGTTTCGATCAATATTTTAGAGAATAATTCATGTTAGGTCTAGGTTAGGTCTGGGATTTGCTCTCATCAGGCTCATTCTTTCGCATATTTCTCATACTTGATGGCTAGATCCTGGGCTTTTTCTGGATCGCATCACGTAGTATTGAAGTACAACACTGAGACAGTCAATTAAACCTGGTTTCCATCAATATCTTAGAGGACAACGCAAGTTAGGTCTGGGATATGTCTGGGATTTGCCCTCATCAGGCTCATACTTTCGCGTTTTTCACATACTTGTTGAACAGATCCTGGGTTTTTTCTGGTTTGGATCACGTAGTAGTGTGGTACCACGCTGAAACAGGCCATTAAACCTGGTCTTGATAAATATTTTAGAGGATAACGCATGTTAGGTCTGGGTTAGGTCTAGGATTTGCCCTCATCAGGCTCATACTTTCGCATATTTCTCATACTTCAAGGCTAGATCCTGGGCTGTTTCTGGATTGTATTACGTAGTAATGTGGTACCACGCTGAAACAGGCAATTAAACCTGGTCTAGGATAAATATTTTAGAGGTTAACGCATCTTAGGTCAGGGTTAGGTCTAAGATTTGCCCTCATCAGGCTCACAGTTTAGCGTTTTTCACATACTTGTTGAACGGATCCTGGGTTTTTTCTGGTTTGGTTCTCCTAGTAATGTGGTACCACACTGAAACATTCAAATAAACCTGGTCTTGATAAATATTTTAGAGGATAACGCAAGTTAAGTCTGGGATAGGTCTGGGATTTGACCTCATCAGACTCATACTTTCGCGTTTTTCACATACTTGGTGAACAGATCCTGGGTTTTTTCAGGTTTGGATCACATAGTAATGTGGTACCACACTGAAACAGTCAATTAAACCAAGTTTCGATCAATATTTTTGAGGATAACGCAAGTTAGGTCTACGTTAGGCCTAGGATTTTCACTCATCGGACTCATACTTTCGCATTCTTCACATACTTGTTGAACGGATCCTGGTTTTTTTCTGGTTTGGATCACGTAGTAATGTGGGACCACACTGAAACAGTCAATTAAACCTGGTTTCGATCAATATTTAAGAGAATAATTCATGTTAGGTCTAGGTTAGGTCTGGGATTTGCTCTCATCAGGCTCATTCTTTCGCATATTTCTCATACTTGATGGCTAGATCCTGGGCTTTTTCTGGATCGCATCACGTAGTATTGAAGTACAACACTGAGAAAGTCAATTAAACCTGGTTTCCATCAATATCTTAGAGGACAACGCAAGTTAGGTCTGGGATATGTCTGGGATTTGCCCTCATCAGGCTCATACTTTCGGGTATTTCACATACTTGTTGAACAGATCCTGGGTTTTTTCTGGTTTGGATCACGTAGTAGTGTGGTACCACGCTGAAACAGTCCATTAAACCTGGTTTGGATCAATATTTTAGAGGATAACGCATGTTAGGTCTAGGTTAGGCCTGGGATTTTCACTCATCAGACTCATACTTTCGCATTCTTCACATACTTGTTGAACGGATCCTGGGTTATTTCTGGTTTGGATCACGTAGTAGTGTGGGACCACACTGAAACAGTCAATTAAACCTGGTTTCGATCAATATTTTAGAGAATAATTCATGTTAGGTCTATGTTAGGTCTGGGATTTGCTCTCATCAGGCTCATTCTTTCGCATATTTCTCATACATGTTGAACAGATCCTGGGTTTTTTCTGGTTTGGATCACGTAGTAATGTGGGACCACACTGAAACAATCAATTAAACCTGGTCTTGATAAATATTTTAGAGGATAACGCATGTTAGGTCTGGGTTAGGTCTAGGATTTGCCCTCATCAGGCTCATACTTTCGCATATTTCTCATACTTCAAGGCTAGATCCTGGGCTGTTTCTGGATTGTATTACGTAGTAATGTGGTACCACGCTGAAACAGTCAATTAAACCTGGTTTTGATCAATATTTTAGGGGATAACGCAAGTTAGGTCTGGGATAGGTCTAGGATTTGTCCTGATCATGCTCTTACTTTCGCATATTTCTCATACTTCATGGCCAGATCCTGTGCTATTTCTGGATTGGATCACGTAGTAAAGTGGTACCACACTGAAACATTCAATGAAACCTGGTCTAGGATAAATATTTTAGAGGTTAACGCATCTTAGGTCTGGGTTAGGTCTAAGATTTGCCCTCATCAGGCTCACAGTTTAGCGTTTTTCACATACTTGTTGAACAGATCCTGGGTTTTTTCTGGTTTGGATCACGAAGTAGTGTGGTACCACACTGAAACAGTCATTAAACCTGGTTTCGCTCAATATCTTAGAGGATAACGCATGTAAGGTCTAGGTTAGGTCTGGGATTTGCTCTCACCAGGCTCATTCTTTCGCATATTTCTCATACTTCATGAACAGATCCTGGGCTATTTCTGGTTTGGATCACGAAGTAGTGTGGTACCACACTGAAACAGTCCATTAAACCTGGTTTTGATCGATATTTTAGAGAATAATTCATGTTAGGTCTAGGTTAGGTCAGGGATTTGCTCTCATCAGGCTCATTCTTTCGCATATTTCTCATACTTGATGGCTAGATCCTGGGCTTTTTCTGGATTGCATCACGTAGTAATGAAGTACAACACTGAAACAGTCAATTAAACCTGGTTTCGATCAATATTTTAGAGAATAATTCATGTTAGGTCTAGGTTAGGTCTGGGATTTGCTCTCATCAGGCTCATTCTTTCGCATATTTCTCATACTTGATGGCTAGATCCTGGGCTTTTTCTGGATTGCATCACGTAGTAATGTAGTACCACACTGAAACGGTCAATGAAACCTGGTTTCCATCAATATTTTAGAGGACAACGCAAGTTAGGTCTAGGTAAGGCCTGAGATTTTCACTGATCAGACTCATACTTTCGCATTCTTCACATACTTGTTGAACGGATCCTGGGTTTTTTCTGGTTTGGTTCTCCTAGTAATGTGGTACCACACTGAAGCATTCAATTAAACCTGGTCTTGATAAATATTTTAGAGGATAACGCAAGTTAAGTCTGGGATAGGTCTGGGATTTGACCTCATCAGACTCATACTTTCGCGTTTTTCACATACTTGGTGAACAGATCCTGGGTTTTTTCAGGTTTGGATCACATAGTAATGTGGTACCACACTGAAACAGTCGATTAAGCCAGGTTTCGATCAATATTTTAGAGAATAATTCATGTTAGGTCTAGGTTAGGTCTGGGATTTGCTCTCATCAGGCTCATTCTTTCTCATATTTCTCATACTTGATGGCTAGATCCTGGGCTTTTTCTGGATCGCATCACGTAGTATTGAAGTACAACACGAAGACAGTCAATTGAACCTGGTTTCCATCAATATCTTAGAGGACAACGCAAGTTAGGTCTGGGATATGTCTGGGATTTGCCCTCATCAGGCTCATACTTTCGGGTATTTCACATACTTGTTGAACAGATCCTGGGTTTTTTCTGGTTTGGATCACGTAGTAGTGTGGTACCACGCTGAAACAGTCCATTAAACCTGGTTTGGATCAATATTTTAGAGGATAACGCATGTTAGGTCTAGGTTAGGCCTGGGATTTTCACTCATCAGACTCATACTTTCGCATTCTTCACATACTTGTTGAACGGATCCTGGGTTATTTCTGGTTTGGATCACGTAGTAATGTGGGACCACACTGAAACAGTCAATTAAACCTGGTTTCGATCAATATTTTAGAGAATAATTCATGTTAGGTCTATGTTAGGTCTGGGATTTGCTCTCATCAGGCTCATTCTTTCGCATATTTCTCATACATGTTGAACAGATCCTGGGTTTTTTCTGGTTTGGATCACGTAGTAATGTGGGACCACACTGAAACAATCAATTAAACCTGGTCTTGATAAATATTTTAGAGGATAACGCATGTTAGGTCTGGGTTAGGTCTAGGATTTGCCCTCATCAGGCTCATACTTTCGCATATTTCTCATACTTCAAGGCTAGATCCTGGGCTGTTTCTGGATTGTATTACGTAGTAATGTGGTACCACGCTGAAACAGTCAATTAAACCTGGTTTCGATCAATATTTTAGGGGATAACGCAAGTTAGGTCTGGGATAGGTCTAGGATTTGCCCTCATCATGCTCTTACTTTCGCATATTTCTCATACTTCATGGCTAGATCCTGTGCTATTTCTGGATTGGATCACGTAGTAAAGTGGTACCACACTGAAACATTCAATGAAACCTGGTCTAGGATAAATATTTTAGAGGTTAACGCATCTTAGGTCTGGGTTAGGTCTGGGATTTGCTCTCACCAGGCTCATTCTTTCGCATATTTCTCAAACTTGATGGCTAGATCCTGGGCTTTTTCTGGTTTGGATCACGTAGTAATGTGGTACCACACTGAAACAGTCGATTAAAACTAGTTTCGATCAGTATTTTAGAGGATAACGCAAGTTAAGTCTGGGATTGGTCTGGGATTTGACCTCATCAGACTCATACTTTCGCACACTTCACATACTCGTTGAACAGATCCTGGGTTATTTTCTGGTTGGGATCACATAGTAATGTGGTACCACACTGAAACAGTCGATTAAACCAGGTTTCGATCAATATTTTTGAGGATAACGCATGTTAGGTCTAGGTTAGGCCTGGGATTTTCACTCATCAGACTCCTACTTTCGCATTCTTCACATACTTGTTGAACGGATCCTGGGTTTTTTCTGGTTTGGATCACGTAGTAATGTGGGACCACACTGAAACAGTCAATTAAACCTGGTTTCGATCAATATTTTAGAGAATAATTCATGTTAGGTCTAGGTTAGGTCTGGGATTTGCTCTCATCAGGCACATTCTCTCGCATATTTCTCAAACTTGATGGCTAGATCCTGGGCTTTTTCTGAATTGCATCACGTAGTAATGTGGTACCACACGGAAACTTTCAATTAAACCAGGTCTTGATAAATATTTTAGAGGCTAACGCATGTTAGGTCTGGGTTAGGTCTAGGATTTGCCATCATCAGGCTCATACTTTCGCATATTTCTCATACTTCATGGCTAGATCCTGGGCTTTTTCTGGATTGCATCACGTAGTAAAGTGGTACCACACTGAAACATTCAATGAAACCTGGTTTCGATCAATATTTTAGAGGATAACGCATGTTACGTCTAGGTTAGGCCTGGGATTTTCACTCATGAGACTCATACTTTCGCATTCTTCACATACTTGTTGAACGGACCCTGGGTTTTTTCTGGTTTGGATCACGTAGTAATGTGGGACCACACTGAAACATTCAATGAAACCTGGTTTGGATAAATATATTAGAGGATAACGCATCTTACGTCTGGGTTAGGCCTAAGATTTGCCCTCATCAGGCTCACAGTTTAGCGTTTTTCGAATACTTGTTGAACAGATCCTGGGTTTTTTCTGGTTTGGATCACGAAGTAGTGTGGTACCACACTGAAACAGTCCACTAAACCTGGTCTGGATAAATATATTAGAGGATAACGCATCTTAGGTCTGGGTTAGGTCTAAGATTTGCCCTCATCAGGCTCACAGTTTAGTGTTTTTCACATACTTGTTGAACAGATCCTGGGCTATTTCTGGTTTGGATCACGAAGTAGCGTGGTACCACACTGAAACAGTCCATTAAACCTGGTTTTGATCAATATTTTAGAGAATAATTCATGTTAGGTCTAGGTTAGGTCAGGGATTTGCTCTCATCAGGCTCATTCTTTCGCATATTTCTCATACTTGATGGCTAGATCCTGGGCTTTTTCTGGATTGCATCACGTAGTAATGAAGTACAACACTGAAACAGTCAATTAAACCTGGTTTCCATCAATATTCTAGAGGACCCCGCATGTTAGGTCTAGGTTAGGCCTGGGATTTGCCCTCATCAGGGTCATACTGTCGCAGTTTTAACATACTTGTTGAACGGATCCTGGGTTTTTTCTGGTTTGGTTCACGTAGTAATGTGGTTTCACACTGAAACATTCAATTAAACCTGGTCTTGATAAATATTTTAGAGGATAACGCATGTTAGGTTTGGGATAGGTCTAGGATTTGCCCTCATCAGGCTCATACTTTCGCATATTTCTCATACTTCATGGCTAGATCCTGGGCTGTTTCTGGATTGTATCACGTAGTAATGTGGCACCACGCTGAAACAGTCGATTAAACCTTGTTTCGATCAATATTTTAGCGGATAACGCAAGTTAGGTCTGGGATAGGTCTAGGATTTGCCCTCATCAGGCTCTTACTTTCGCATATTTCTCATACTTCGTGGCTAGATCCTGGGCTATTTCTGGATTGGATCACGTAGGAAAGTGGTGCCACACTGAAACATTCAATGAAACCTGGTCTGGATAAATATTTTAAAGGTTAACGCATCTTAGGTCTGGGTTAGGTCTACGATTTGCCCTCATCAGGCTCACAGTTTAGCGTTTTTCACACACTTGTTGAACAGATCCTGGGTTTTTTCTGGTTTGGATCACGAAGTATTGTGGTACCACACTGAAACGGTCAATTAAACCTGGTTTTGATCAATATTTTAGAGGATTACGCAAGTTAGGTCTGGGATAGGTCTGGGATTTGACCTCATCAGACTCATACTTTCGCACACTTCACATACTCCTTGAACAGGTCCTGGGTTATTTTCTGGTTGGGATCACATAGTAATGTGGTACCACACTGAAACAGTCGATTAAACCTGGTTTCGATCAATATTTTTGAGGATAACCCAAGTTAGGTCTGGGATAGGTCTGGGATTTTCACTCATCAGACTCATACTTTCGCACACTTCACATACTCCTTGAACAGATCCTGGGTTATTTTCTGGTTTGGATCACGTAGTAATGTGGGACCGCACTGAAACATTCAATGAAACCTGGTCTGGATAAATATTTTAGAGGATAACGCATCTTAGGTCTGGGTTAGGTCTAAGATTTGCCCTCATCAGGCTCACAGTTTAGCGTTTTTCACATACTTGTTGAACAGATCCTGGGTTTTTTCTGGTTTGGATCACGAAGTAGTGTGGTACCACACTGAAACAGTCCATTAAACCTGGTTTCGCTCAATATTTTAGAGGATAGCGCATGTTAGGTCTAGGTTAGGTCCGGGATTTGCTCTCATCAGGCTCATTCTTTCGCATATTTCTCATACTTGATGGCTAGATCCTGGGCTATTTCTGGATTGGATCACGTAGTAAAGTGGTACCACACTGAAACATTCAATGAAACCTGGTCTGGATAAATATTTTAGAGGTTAATGCATCTTAGGTCTGGGTTACGTCTAAGATTTGCCCTCATCAGGCTCACAGTTTAGCGTTCTTCACATACTTGTTGAACAGATCCTGGGTTTTTTCTGGTTTGGATCACATAGTAATGTGGTACCACACTGAAACAGACGATTAAACCAGGTTTCGATCAATATTTTTGAGGATAACGCATGTTAGGTCTAGGTTAGGTCTGGGATTTGCTCTCATCAGGCTCACAGTTTAGCGTTTTTCACATACTTGTTGAACAGATCCTGGGTTCTTTCTGGTTTGGATCACGAAGTAGTGTGGTACCACATTGAAACAGTCCATTAAACCTGGTTTCGCTCAATATTTTAGAGGATAACGCATGTTAGGTTTGGGTTAGGTCTAGGATTTGCCCTCATCAGGCTCATACTTTCGCATATTTCTCATACTTCATGGCTAGATCCTGGGCTGTTTCTGGATTGTACCACGTAGTAATGTGGTACCACGCTGAAACAGTCGATTAAACCTGGTTTCGATCAATATTTTAGATGATAACGCAAGTTAAGTCTGGGATAGGTCTGGGATTTGACCTCATCAGACTCATACTTTCGCATTCTTCACATACTTGTTGAACGGATCCTGGGTTTTTTCTGGTTTGGTTCTCGTAGTAATGTGGTACCACACTGAAACGTTCAATTAAACCTGGTCTTGATAAATATTTTAGAGGATAACGCATGTTAGGTTTGGGTTAGTTCTAGGATTTGCCCTCATCAGGCTCATACTTTCGCATATTTCACATACTTCATGGCTAGATCCTGGGCTTTTTCTGGATTGCATCACGTAGTAAAGTGGTACCACACTGAAACATTCAATGAAACCTGGTTTCGATCAATATATTAGAAGATAACACAAGTTAAGTCTGGGATAGGTCTGGGATTTGACCTCATCAGACTCATACTTTCGCGTTTTTCACATACTTGTTGAACAGATCATGGGTTTTTTCTGGTTTGGATCACGTAGTAGTGTGGTACCACACTGAAAGTGTCCATTAAACCTGGTTGCGATCAATATTTTAGAGGATAACGCATGTTAGGTCTGGGTTAGGTCTAGTATTTGCCCTCATCAGGCTCATTCTTTCGCATATTTCTCAAACTTGATGGCTTGATCCTGGGCTTTTTCTGGATTGCATCACGTAGTAATGTGGTACCACACTGAAACATTCAATTAAACCTGGTCTTGATAAATATTTTAGAGGATAACGCATGTTAGGTCTGGGTTAGGTCTAGGATTTGCCCTCATCAGGCTCATACTTTCGCATATTTCTCATACTTCATGGCTAGATCCCGGGCTATTTCTGGATTGGATCACGTAGTAAAGTGGTAGCACACTGAAACATTCAATGAAACCTGGTCTGGATAAATATTTTAGAGGATAACGCATGTTAGGTCAAGGTTAGGTCTAAGATTTGCCCTCATCAGGCTCACAGTTTCGCGTTTTTCACATACTTTTTGAACAGATCCTGGGTTTTTCCTGGTTTGGATCACGTAGTAATGTAGTACCACACTGAAACAGTCAATGAAACCTGGTTTCCATCAATATTTTAGAGGACAACGCATGTTAGGTCTAGGTTAGGCCTGGGATTTGCCCTCATCAGGGTCATACTGTCGCAGATTTAACATACTTGTTGAACGGATCCTGGGTTTTTTCTGGTTTGGTTCACGTAGTAATGTGGTACCACACTGAAACATTCAATTAAACCTGGTCTTGATAAATATTTTAGAGGATAACGCATGTTAGGATTGGGTTAGGTCTAGGATTTGCCCTCATCAGGCTCATACTTTCGCATATTTCTCATACTTGTTGAACAGATCCTGGGTTTTTTCTGGTTTGGATCACGAAGTAGTGTGGTACCACACTGAAACAGTCCATTAAACCTGGTTTCGCTCAATATTTTAGAGGATAGCGCATGTTAGGTCTAGGTTAGGCCTAGGATTTTCACTCATCAGCCTCATACTTTCGCATTCTTCACATACTTGTTGAACGGATCCTGGGTTTTTTCTGGTTTGGATCACATAGTAGTGTGGTACCAGACTGAAACAGTCCATTAAACCTGGTTTGGATCAATATTTTAGAGGATAACGCATGTGAGGTCTAGGTTAGGTCTGGGATTTTCACTCTTCAGACTCATACTTTCGCACACTTCACATACTCGTTGAACAGATCCTGGGTTATTTTCTGGTTTGGATCACATGGTAATGTGGTACCACACTGAAACAGTCGATTAAACCAGGTTCCGATCAATATTTTTGAAGATAACGCATGTTAGGTCTAGGTTAGGCCTGGGATTTTCACTCATCAGACTCATACTTTCGCATTCTTCACATACTTGTTGAACGGATCCTGGGTTTTTTCTGGTTTGGATCACGAAGTAATGAGGGTCCACACTGAAACAGTCAATTAAACCTGGTTTCCATCAATATTTTAGAGAAGAATTCTTGTTAGGTCTAGGTTAGGTCTGGGATTTGCTCTCATCAGGCTCGTTCTTTCGCATATTTCTCATACTTGATGGCTAGATCCTGGGCTTTTTCTGGATTGCATCACGTAGTAATGAAGTACAACACTGAAACAGTCAATTAAACCTGGTTTCCATCAATATCTTAGAGGACAACGCAAGTTAGGTCTGGGATTGGTCTGGGATTTGCCCTCATCAGGCTCATA
Source organism: Colletes latitarsis (assembly GCF_051014445.1). Taxonomy (NCBI): domain Eukaryota; kingdom Metazoa; phylum Arthropoda; class Insecta; order Hymenoptera; family Colletidae; genus Colletes; species Colletes latitarsis. The sequence continues at coordinate 22,834,256 of NW_027488365.1, read as the reverse complement.
CTTTCGCGTTTTTCACATACTTGTTGAACAGATCCTGGGTTTTTTCTGGTTTGGATCACGTAGTAGTGTGGTACCACACTGAAACAGTCCATTAAACCTGGTTTGGATCAATATTTTAGAGGATAACGCATGTTAGGTCTAGGTTAGGTCTGGGATTTTCGCTCATGAGACTCATACTTTCGCATTCTTCACATACTTGTTGAACGGATCCTGGGTTTTTTCTGGTTTGGATCACGTAGTAATGTGGTACCACACTGAAACATTCAATTAAACCTGGTCTTGATAAATATTTTAGAGGATAACGCATGTTAGGTCTGGGTTACGTCTAGGATTTGCCCTCATCAGGCTCATACTTTCGCATATTTCTCATACTTCATGGCTAGATCCTGGGCTGTTTCTGCATTGTATCACGTAGTAATATGGTACCACGCTGAAACTGTCAATTAAACCTGGTTTCGATCAATATTTTAGAGGATAACGCAAGTTAGGTCTGGGATAGGTCTAGGATTTGCCCTCATCAGGCTCTTACTATCGCATATTTCTCATACTTCATGGCTAGATCCTGGGCTATTTCTGGATTGGATCACGTAGTAAAGTGGTACCACACTGAAACATTCAATGAAACCTGTTCTGGATAAATATTTTAGAGGATAACGCATCTTAGGTCTGGGTTAGGTCTAAGATTTGCCCTCATCAGGCTCATACTTTCGCACACTTCACATACTCGTTGAACAGATCCTGGGTTATTTTCTGGTTTGGATCACATAGTAATGTGGTACCACACTGAAACAGTCGATTAAACCAGGTTTCGATCAATATGTTTGAGGATAACGCATGTTAGGTCTAGGTTAGGTCTGGGATTTTCACTCTTCAGACTCATACTTTCGAATTCTTCACATACTTGTTGAACGGATCCTGGGTTTTTTCTGGTTTGGATCACATAGTAATGTGGTACCACACTGAAACAGTCCATTAAACCTGGTTTTGATCAATATTTTAGAGGATAACGCATAGTTAGGTCTGGGATAGGTCTGGGATTTGCCCTCATCGGGCTCATACTTTCGCGTTTTTTACATACTTGTTGAACAGATCCTGGGTTTTCTCTGGTTTCGATCACGTAGTAGTGTGGTACCACACTGAAACAGTCCATTTAACCTGGTTTGGATCAATATTTTTGAGGATAACGCATGTGAGGTCTAGGTTAGGTCTGGGATTTTCACTCTTCAGACTCATACTTTCGAATTCTTCACATACTTGTTGAACGGATCCTGGGTTTTTTCTGGTTTGGTTCACGTAGTAATGTGGTACCACACTGAAACAGTCGATTAAACCTTGTTTTGATCAATATTTTAGAGGATAACGCATAGTTAGGTTTGGGATAGGTCTGGGATTTGACCTCATCAGACTCATGCTTTCGCACACTTCACATACTCGTTGAACAGATCCTGGGTTACTTTCTGGTTTGGATCACATAGTAATGTGGTACCACACTGAAACAGTCGATTAAACCAGGTTTCGATCAATATTATTGAGGATAACGCATGTTAGGTCTAGGTTAGGCCTGGGATTTTCACTCATCAGGCTCATAGTTTCGCATTCTTCACATACTTGTAGAACGGATCCTGGGTTTTTTCTGGTTTGGATCACGTAGTAATGTGGGGCCACACTGAAACAGTCAATTAAACCTGGTCTTGATAAATATTTTAGAGGATAACGCATGTTAGGTTTGGGTTAGGTCTAGGATTTGCCCTCAGCAGGCTCATACTTTCGCGTTTTTCACATACTTGTTGAACAGATCCTGGGTTTTTTCTGGTTTGTATCACGCAGTAGTGTGGTACCACACTGAAACAGTCCATTAAACCTTGTTTGGATGAATATTTTAGAGGATAACGCATGTAAGGTCTAGGTTAGCCCTGGGATTTTCACTCATCAGACTCATATTTTCGCATTCTTCTCATACTTGTTGAACTGATCCTGGGTTATTTTCTGGTTTGGATCACATAGTAATGTGGTACCACACTGAAACAGTCGATTAAACCAGGTATCGATCAATATTTTTGAGGATAACGCATGTTAGGTCTAGGTTAGGCCTGGGATTTTCACTCATCAGACTCATACCTTCGCATTCTTCACATACTTGTTGAACGGATCCTGGGTTTTTTCTGGTTTGGATCACGTAGTAATGTGGGTCCACACTGAAACAATCAATTAAACCTGGTCTTGATAAATATTTTAGAGGATAACGCATGTTAGGTCTGGGATAGGTCTGGGATTTGCCCTCATCAGACTCATACTATCGCACACTTCACATACTCGTTGAACAGATCCTGGGTTATTTTCTGGTTTGGATCACATACTAATGTGGTACCACACTGAAATAGTCGATTAAACCAGGTTTCGATCAATATTTTAGAGGATAACGCAAGTTAGGTCTGGGATAGGTCCGGGATTTGCCCTCATCAGGCTCAAACTTTCGCGTTTTTCACATACTTGTTGAACAGATCCTGGGTTTTTTCTGGTTTGGGTCACGTAGTAGTGTGATACTACACTGAAACATTCAATTAAACCTGGTCTTGATAAACATTTTAGAGGATAACGCATGTTAGGTCTGGGTTAGGTCTAGGATTTGCCCTCATCAGGCTCATTCTTTCGCATATTTCTCATACTTGATGGCTAGATCCTAGGCTTTTTCTAGATTGCATCACGTAGTAATGAAGTACAACACTGAAACAGTCAATTAAACCTGGTTTCGATCAATATTTTAGAGAATAATTCATGTTAGGTCTAGGTTAGGTCTGGGATTTGCTCTCATCAGGCACATTCTTTCGCATATTTCTCATACTTGATGGCTAGATCCTGGGCAGTTTCTGGATTGTATGACGTAGTAATGTGGTACCACACTGAAACAGTCAATTAAACCTGGTTTCGATCAATATTTTAGAGGATAACGCAAGTTAGGTCTAGGTTAGGCCTGGGATTTGCCCTCATCAGGGTCATACTTTCGCAGTTTTAACATACATGTTGAACTGATCGAGGGTTTTTTCTGCTCTGGATCACGTAGTAAAGTGGTACCACACTGAAACATTCAATTAAACCTGGTCTTGATAAATATTCTAGAGGATAACGCATGTTAGGTCTAGGTTAGGTCTGGGATTTGCTCTCATCAGGCTCATTCTTTCGCATATTTCTCATACTTGATGGCTATATCCTGGGCTTTTTCTGGATTGCATCACGTAGTAATGAAGTACAACACTGAGCAGTCAATTAAACCTGGTTTCCATCAATATCTTAGAGGACAACGCAAGTTAGGTCTGACATAGGTCTGGGATTCGCCCTCATCAGGCTCATACTTTCGCGTTTTTCACATATTTGTTGAACAGATCCTGGGTTTTTTCTGGTTTGTATCACGTAGTTATGAAGTACAATACTGAAACAGTCAATTAAACCTGGTTTCCATCAATATCTTAGAGGACAACGCAAGTTAGGTCTGGCATAGGTCTGGGATTCGCCCTCATCAGGCTCATACTTTCGCGTTTTTCACATACTTGTTGAACAGATCCTGGGTTTTTTCTGGTTTGTATCACGTAGTAGTGTGGTACCACACTGAAACAGTCCATTAAACCTGGTTTGGATCAATATTTTAGAGGATAACGCATGTTAGGTCTAGGTTAGCCCTGGGATTTTCACTCATCAGACTTATACTTTCGCATTCTTCTCATACTTGCTGAACTGATCCTGGGTTTTTTCTGGTTTGGATCACGTAGTAATGTGGTACCACACTGAAACAGTCGATTAAACCAGGTATCGATCAATATTTTTGAGGATAACGCATGTTAGGTCTAGGTTAGGCCTGGGATTTTCACTCATCAGACTCATACCTTCGCATTCTTCACATACTTGTTGAACGGATCCTGGGTTTTTTCTGGTTTGGATCACGTAGTAATGTGGGTCCACACTGAAACAATCAATTAAACCTGGTCTTGATAAATATTTTAGAGGATAACGCATGTTAGGTCTGGGATAGGTCTGGGATTTGCCCTCATCAGACTCATACTATCGCACACTTCACATACTCGTTGAACAGATCCTGGGTTATTTTCTGGTTTGGATCACATACTAATGTGGTACCACACTGAAATAGTCGATTAAACCAGGTTTCGATCAATATTTTAGAGGATAACGCAAGTTAGGTCTGGGATAGGTCCGGGATTTGCCCTCATCAGGCTCAAACTTTCGCGTTTTTCACATACTTGTTGAACAGATCCTGGGTTTTTTCTGGTTTGGGTCACGTAGTAGTGTGATACTACACTGAAACATTCAATTAAACCTGGTCTTGATAAACATTTTAGAGGATAACGCATGTTAGGTCTGGGTTAGGTCTAGGATTTGCCCTCATCAGGCTCATTCTTTCGCATATTTCTCATACTTGATGGCTAGATCCTAGGCTTTTTCTAGATTGCATCACGTAGTAATGAAGTACAACACTGAAACAGTCAATTAAACCTGGTTTCGATCAATATTTTAGAGAATAATTCATGTTAGGTCTAGGTTAGGTCTGGGATTTGCTCTCATCAGGCACATTCTTTCGCATATTTCTCATACTTGATGGCTAGATCCTGGGCAGTTTCTGGATTGTATGACGTAGTAATGTGGTACCACACTGAAACAGTCAATTAAACCTGGTTTCGATCAATATTTTAGAGGATAACGCAAGTTAGGTCTAGGTTAGGCCTGGGATTTGCCCTCATCAGGGTCATACTTTCGCAGTTTTAACATACATGTTGAACTGATCGAGGGTTTTTTCTGCTCTGGATCACGTAGTAAAGTGGTACCACACTGAAACATTCAATTAAACCTGGTCTTGATAAATATTCTAGAGGATAACGCATGTTAGGTCTAGGTTAGGTCTGGGATTTGCTCTCATCAGGCTCATTCTTTCGCATATTTCTCATACTTGATGGCTATATCCTGGGCTTTTTCTGGATTGCATCACGTAGTAATGAAGTACAACACTGAGCAGTCAATTAAACCTGGTTTCCATCAATATCTTAGAGGACAACGCAAGTTAGGTCTGACATAGGTCTGGGATTCGCCCTCATCAGGCTCATACTTTCGCGTTTTTCACATATTTGTTGAACAGATCCTGGGTTTTTTCTGGTTTGTATCACGTAGTTATGAAGTACAATACTGAAACAGTCAATTAAACCTGGTTTCCATCAATATCTTAGAGGACAACGCAAGTTAGGTCTGGCATAGGTCTGGGATTCGCCCTCATCAGGCTCATACTTTCGCGTTTTTCACATACTTGTTGAACAGATCCTGGGCTGTTTCTGCATTGTATCACGTAGTAATATGGTACCACGCTGAAACTGTCAATTAAACCTGGTTTCGATCAATATTTTAGAGGATAACGCAAGTTAGGTCTGGGATAGGTCTAGGATTTGCCCTCATCAGGCTCTTACTATCGCATATTTCTCATACTTCATGGCTAGATCCTGGGCTATTTCTGGATTGGATCACGTAGTAAAGTGGTACCACACTGAAACATTCAATGAAACCTGGTTTTGATCAATATTTTAGAGGATAACGCATAGTTAGGTCTGGGATAGGTCTGGGATTTGCCCTCATCGGGCTCATACTTTCGCGTTTTTTACATACTTGTTGAACAGATCCTGGGTTTTCTCTGGTTTCGATCACGTAGTAGTGTGGTACCACACTGAAACAGTCCATTTAACCTGGTTTGGATCAATATTTTTGAGGATAACGCATGTGAGGTCTAGGTTAGGTCTGGGATTTTCACTCTTCAGACTCATACTTTCGAATTCTTCACATACTTGTTGAACGGATCCTGGGTTTTTTCTGGTTTGGTTCACGTAGTAATGTGGTACCACACTGAAACAGTCGATTAAACCTTGTTTTGATCAATATTTTAGAGGATAACGCATAGTTAGGTTTGGGATAGGTCTGGGATTTGACCTCATCAGACTCATGCTTTCGCACACTTCACATACTCGTTGAACAGATCCTGGGTTACTTTCTGGTTTGGATCACATAGTAATGTGGTACCACACTGAAACAGTCGATTAAACCAGGTTTCGATCAATATTATTGAGGATAACGCATGTTAGGTCTAGGTTAGGCCTGGGATTTTCACTCATCAGGCTCATAGTTTCGCATTCTTCACATACTTGTAGAACGGATCCTGGGTTTTTTCTGGTTTGGATCACGTAGTAATGTGGGGCCACACTGAAACAGTCAATTAAACCTGGTCTTGATAAATATTTTAGAGGATAACGCATGTTAGGTTTGGGTTAGGTCTAGGATTTGCCCTCAGCAGGCTCATACTTTCGCGTTTTTCACATACTTGTTGAACAGATCCTGGGTTTTTTCTGGTTTGTATCACGCAGTAGTGTGGTACCACACTGAAACAGTCCATTAAACCTTGTTTGGATGAATATTTTAGAGGATAACGCATGTAAGGTCTAGGTTAGCCCTGGGATTTTCACTCATCAGACTCATATTTTCGCATTCTTCTCATACTTGTTGAACTGATCCTGGGTTATTTTCTGGTTTGGATCACATAGTAATGTGGTACCACACTGAAACAGTCGATTAAACCAGGTATCGATCAATATTTTTGAGGATAACGCATGTTAGGTCTAGGTTAGGCCTGGGATTTTCACTCATCAGACTCATACCTTCGCATTCTTCACATACTTGTTGAACGGATCCTGGGTTTTTTCTGGTTTGGATCACGTAGTAGTGTGATACTACACTGAAACATTCAATTAAACCTGGTCTTGATAAACATTTTAGAGGATAACGCATGTTAGGTCTGGGTTAGGTCTAGGATTTGCCCTCATCAGGCTCATTCTTTCGCATATTTCTCATACTTGATGGCTAGATCCTAGGCTTTTTCTAGATTGCATCACGTAGTAATGAAGTACAACACTGAAACAGTCAATTAAACCTGGTTTCGATCAATATTTTAGAGAATAATTCATGTTAGGTCTAGGTTAGGTCTGGGATTTGCTCTCATCAGGCACATTCTTTCGCATATTTCTCATACTTGATGGCTAGATCCTGGGCAGTTTCTGGATTGTATGACGTAGTAATGTGGTACCACACTGAAACAGTCAATTAAACCTGGTTTCGATCAATATTTTAGAGGATAACGCAAGTTAGGTCTAGGTTAGGCCTGGGATTTGCCCTCATCAGGGTCATACTTTCGCAGTTTTAACATACATGTTGAACTGATCGAGGGTTTTTTCTGCTCTGGATCACGTAGTAAAGTGGTACCACACTGAAACATTCAATTAAACCTGGTCTTGATAAATATTCTAGAGGATAACGCATGTTAGGTCTAGGTTAGGTCTGGGATTTGCTCTCATCAGGCTCATTCTTTCGCATATTTCTCATACTTGATGGCTATATCCTGGGCTTTTTCTGGATTGCATCACGTAGTAATGAAGTACAACACTGAGCAGTCAATTAAACCTGGTTTCCATCAATATCTTAGAGGACAACGCAAGTTAGGTCTGACATAGGTCTGGGATTCGCCCTCATCAGGCTCATACTTTCGCGTTTTTCACATATTTGTTGAACAGATCCTGGGTTTTTTCTGGTTTGTATCACGTAGTTATGAAGTACAATACTGAAACAGTCAATTAAACCTGGTTTCCATCAATATCTTAGAGGACAACGCAAGTTAGGTCTGGCATAGGTCTGGGATTCGCCCTCATCAGGCTCATACTTTCGCGTTTTTCACATACTTGTTGAACAGATCCTGGGTTTTTTCTGGTTTGTATCACGTAGTAGTGTGGTACCACACTGAAACAGTCCATTAAACCTGGTTTGGATCAATATTTTAGAGGATAACGCATGTTAGGTCTAGGTTAGCCCTGGGATTTTCACTCATCAGACTTATACTTTCGCATTCTTCTCATACTTGCTGAACTGATCCTGGGTTTTTTCTGGTTTGGATCACGTAGTAATGTGGTACCACACTGAAACATTCAATTAAACCTGGTCTTGATAAATATTTTAGAGGATAACGCATGTTAGGTCTGGGTTACGTCTAGGATTTGCCCTCATCAGGCTCATACTTTCGCATATTTCTCATACTTCATGGCTAGATCCTGGGCTGTTTCTGCATTGTATCACGTAGTAATGTGGTACCACGCTGAAACTGTCAATTAAACCTGGTTTCGATCAATATTTTAGAGGATAACGCAAGTTAGGTCTGGGATAGGTCTAGGATTTGCCCTCATCAGGCTCTTACTATCGCATATTTCTCATACTTCATGGCTAGATCCTGGGCTATTTCTGGATTGGATCACGTAGTAAAGTGGTACCACACTGAAACATTCAATGAAACCTGTTCTGGATAAATATTTTAGAGGATAACGCATCTTAGGTCTGGGTTAGGTCTAAGATTTGCCCTCATCAGGCTCATACTTTCGCACACTTCACATACTCGTTGAACAGATCCTGGGTTATTTTCTGGTTTGGATCACATAGTAATGTGGTACCACACTGAAACAGTCGATTAAACCAGGTTTCGATCAATATGTTTGAGGATAACGCATGTTAGGTCTAGGTTAGGCCTAGGATTTTCACTCATCAGCCTCATACTTTCGCATTCTTCACATACTTGTTGAACGGATCCTGGGTTTTTTCTGGTTTGGATCACGTAGTAGTGTGGTACCACACTGAAACAGTCCATTAAACCTGGTTTGGATCAATATTTTAGAGGATAACGCATGTTAGGTCTAGGTTAGCCCTGGGATTTTCACTCATCAGACTTATACTTTCGCATTCTTCTCATACTTGCTGAACTGATCCTGGGTTTTTTCTGGTTTGGATCACGTAGTAATGTGGTACCACACTGAAACAGTCGATTAAACCTGGTTTCCATCAATATCTTAGAGGACAACGCAAGTTAGGTCTGGCATAGGTCTGGGATTCGCCCTCATCAGGCTCATACTTTCGCGTTTTTCACATACTTGTTGAACAGATCCTGGGTTTTTTCTGGTTTGTATCACGTAGTAGTGTGGTACCACACTGAAACAGTCCATTAAACCTGGTTTGGATCAATATTTTAGTGGATAACGCATGTTAGGTCTAGGTTAGCCCTGGGATTTGACCTCATCAGACTCATACTTTAGCACACTTCACATACTCGTTGAACAGATCCTGGGTTATTTTCTGGTTTGGATCACATGGTAATGTGGTACCACACTGAAACAGTCGATTAAACCAGGTTCCGATCAATATTTTTGAAGATAACTCATGTTAGGTCTAGGTTAGGCCGGGGATTTTCACTCATCAGACTCATACTTTCGCATTCTTCACATACTTGTTGAACGGATCCTGGGTTTTTTCTGGCTTGGATCACGAAGTAATGAGGGTCCACACTGAAACATTCAATTAAACCTGGTCTTGATATATATTTTAGAGGATAACGCATGTTAGGTCTGGGTTACGTCTAGGATTTGCCCTCATCAGGCTCATACTTTCGCATATTTCTCATACTTCATGGCTAGATCCTGGGCTGTTTCTGCATTGTATCACGTAGTAATGTGGTACCACGTTGAAACTGTCAATTAAACCAGTTTCGATCAATATTTTAGAGGATAACGCAAGTTAGGTCTGGGATAGGTCTAGGATTTGCCCTCATCAGGCTCTTACTATCGCATATTTCTCATACTTCATGGCTAGATCCTGGGCTATTTCTGGATTGGATCACGTAGTAAAGTGGTACCACACTGAAACATTCAATGAAACCTGTTCTGGATAAATATTTTAGAGGATAACGCATCTTAGGTCTGGGTTAGGTCTAAGATTTGCCCTCATCAGGCTCATACTTTCGCACACTTCACATACTCGTTGAACAGATCCTGGGTTATTTTCTGGTTTGGATCACATAGTAATGTGGTACCACACTGAAACAGTCCATTAAACCTGGTTTGGATCAATATTTTAGAGGATAACGCATGTGAGGTCTAGGTTAGGTCTGGGATTTTCACTCTTCAGACTCATACTTTCGAATTCTTCACATACTTGTTGAACGGATCCTGGGTTTTTTCTGGTTTGGTTCACGTAGTAATGTGGTACCACACTGAAACAGTCGATTAAACCTGGTTTTGATCAATATTTTAGAGGATAACGCATAGTTAGGTTTGGGATAGGTCTGGGATTTGACCTCATCAGACTCATACTTTCGCACACTTCACATACTCGTTGAACAGATCCTGGGTTATTTTCTGGTTTGGATCACGTAGTAATGTGGTACCACACTGAAACAGTCGATTAAACCTGGTTTTGATCAATATTTTAGAGGATAACGCATAGTTAGGTTTGGGATAGGTCTGGGATTCACCCTCATCAGGCTCATACTTTCGTGTTTTTCATATACTTGTTGAACAGATCCTGGGTTTTTTCTGGTTTGGATCCCGTAGTAGTGTGGTACCACACTGAAACAGTCCATCAAACCTGGTTTCGCTCAATATTTTAGAGGATAACGCATGTTAGGTCAAGGTTAGGTCTAAGATTTGCCCCCATCAGGATCACAGTTTCGAGTTTTTCACATACCTGTTAAACAGATCCTGGGTTTTTTCTGGTTTGGAACACGAAGTAGTGTGGTACCACACTGAAACAGTCCATTAAACCTGGTTTCGCTCAATATTTTAGAGGATAACGCATGTTAGGCCTAGGTTAGGTCTGGGATTTGCTCTCATGAGGCTCATTCTTTCGCATATTTCTCATACTTGATGGCTAGATCATGGGCTTTCTCTGGATTGCATCACGTAGTAATGTAGTACCACACTGAAACAGTCAATGAAACCTGGTTTCCGTCAATATTTTTGAAGCCATCGCAAGTTAGGTCTAGGTAAGGCCTGAGATTTTCACTGATCAGACTCATAATTTCGCCTTCTTCACATACTTGTTGAACGGATCCTGGTTTTTTTCTGGTTTGGATCGCGTAGTAATGTGGTACCACACTGAAACAGTCGATTAAACCTGGTTTTGATCAATATTTTAGAGGATAACGCATGTTAGGTCTAGGTTAGGTCTGGAATTTTCACTCTTCAGACACATACTTTCGCATTCTTCACATACTTGTTGAACGGATCCTGGGTTTTTTCTGGTTTGGATCGCGTAGTAATGTGGTACCACACTGAAACAGTCGATTAAACCTGGTTTTGATCAATATTTTAGAGGATAACGCATAGTTAGGTTTGGGATAGGTCTGGGATTTGACCTCATCAGACTCATACTTTCGCACACTTCACATACTCGTTGAACAGATCCTGGGTTATTTTCTGGTTTGGATCACATAGTAATGTGGTACCACACTGAAACAGTCGATTAAACCAGGTTTCGATCAATATTATTGAGGATAACGCATGTTAGGTCTAGGTTAGGCCTGGGATTTTCACTCATCAGACTCATAGTTTCGCATTCTTCACATACTTGTAGAACGGATCCTGGGTTTTTTCTGGTTTGGATCACGTAGTAATGTGGGGCCACACTGAAACAGTCAATTAAACCTGGTCTTGATAAATATTTTAGAGGATAACGCATGTTAGGTTTGGGTTAGGTCTAGGATTTGCCCTCAGCAGGCTCATACTTTCGCGTTTTTCACATACTTGTTGAACAGATCCTGGGTTTTTTCTGGTTTGTATCACGCAGTAGTGTGGTACCACACTGAAACAGTCCATTAAACCTGGTTTGGATGAATATTTTAGAGGATAACGCATGTAAGGTCTAGGTTAGCCCTGGGATTTTCACTCATCAGACTCATATTTTCGCATTCTTCTCATACTTGTTGAACTGATCCTGGGTTTTTTCTGGTTTGGATCACGTAGCAATGTGGTACCACTCTGAAACAGTCCATCAAACCAGGTTTCGCTCAATATTTTAGAGGATAACGCATGTTAGGTCAAGGTTAGGTCTAAGATTTGCCCTCATCAGGCTCACAGTTTCGAGTTTTTCACATACTTGTTGAACAGATCCTGGGTTTTTTCTGGTTTGTATCACGCAGTAGTGTGGTACCACACTGAAACAGTCCATTAAACCTGGTTTGGATGAATATTTTAGAGGATAACGCATGTAAGGTCTAGGTTAGCCCTGGGATTTTCACTCATCAGACTCATACTTTCGCATTCTTCTCATACTTGTTGAACTGATCCTGGGTTTTTTCTGGTTTGGATCACGTAGTAATGTGGCACCACACTGAAACAGTCCATCAAACCTGGTTTCGCTCAATATTTTAGAGAATAATTCATGTTAGGTCTAGGTTAGGTCTGGGATTTGCTCCCATCAGGCTCGTTCTTTCGCATATCTCTCATACTTCATGGCTAGATCCTGGGCTGTTTCTGGATTGTATCACGTAGTAATGTGGTACCACGCTGAAACAGTCAATTAAACCTGGTTTCGATCAATATTTTAGAGGATAACGCAAGTTAGGTCTGGCATAGGTCTGGGATTCACCCTCATCAGGCTCATACTTTCGTGTTTTTCATATACTTGTTGAACAGATCCTGGGTTTTTTCTGGTTTGGATCCCGTAGTAGTGTGGTACCACACTGAAACAGTCCATCAAACCTGGTTTCGCTCAATATTTTAGAGGATAACGCATGTTAGGTCAAGGTTAGGTCTAAGATTTGCCCCCATCAGGATCACAGTTTCGAGTTTTTCACATACCTGTTAAACAGATCCTGGGTTTTTTCTGGTTTGGAACACGAAGTAGTGTGGTACCACACTGAAACAGTCCATTAAACCTGGTTTCGCTCAATATTTTAGAGGATAACGCATGTTAGGTCTAGGTTAGGTCTGGGATTTGCTCTCATGAGGCTCATTCTTTCGCATATTTCTCATACTTGATGGATAGATCATGGGCTTTCTCTGGATTGCATCACGTAGTAATGTAGTACCACACTGAAACAGTCAATGAAACCTGGTTTCCGTCAATATTTTTGAAGCCATCGCAAGTTAGGTCTAGGTAAGGCCTGAGATTTTCACTGATCAGACTCATAATTTCGCCTTCTTCACATACTTGTTGAACGGATCCTGGGTTTTTTCTGGTTTGGATCGCGTAGTAATATGGTACCACACTGAAACAGTCGATTAAACCTGGTTTTGATCAATATTTTAGAGGATAACGCATGTTAGGTCTAGGTTAGGTCTGGAATTTTCACTCTTCAGACACATACTTTCGCATTCTTCACATACCTGTTGAACGGATCCTGGGTTTTTTCTGGTTTGGATCGCGTAGTAATGTGGTACCACACTGAAACAGTCGATTAAACCTGGTTTTGATCAATATTTTAGAGGATAACGCATAGTTAGGTTTGGGATAGGTCTGGGATTTGACCTCATCAGACTCATACTTTCGCACACTTCACATACTCGTTGAACAGATCCTGGGTTATTTTCTGGTTTGGATCACATAGTAATGTGGTACCACACTGAAACAGTCGATTAAACCTGGTTTCGATCAATATTTTAGAGAATAATTCATGTTAGGTCTAGGTTAGGTCTGGGATTTGCTCTCATCAGGCTCATTCTTTCGCATATTTCTCATACTTGATGGCTAGATCCTGGGCTGTTCCTGGATTGTATGACGTAGTAATGTGGTACCACGCTGAAACAGCGAATTAAACCTGGTTTCGATCAATATTTTAGAGGATAACGCAAGTTAGGTCTAGGTTAGGCCTGGGATTTGCCCTCATCAGGGTCATACTTTCGCAGTTTTAATATACATGTTGACCTGATCGAGGGTTTTTTCTGCTTTGGATCACGTAGTAAAGTGTTACCACACTGAAACATTCAATTAAACCTGGTCTTGATCAATATTTTAGAGGATAACACATGTTAGGTCTGGGTTAGGTCTAGGATTTGCCCTCATCAGGTTCATACTTTCGCATATTTCTCATACTTCATGGCTAGATCCTGGGCTGTTTCTGGATTGTATCACGTAGTAATGTGGTACCACGCTGAAACAGTCAATTAAACCTGGTTTGGATCAATATATTAGAGGATAACGCATGTTAGGTCTAGGTTAGCCCTGGGATTTTCACTCATCAGACTCATACTTTCGCATTCTTGCCATACTTGTTGAACTGATCCTGGGTTTTTTTCTGGTTTGGATCACGTAGTAATGTGGTACCACACTGTAACAGTCGATTAATCCAGGTCTTGAAAAATATTTTAGAGGATAACGCATGTTAGGTCTGGATCAGGTCTAGAATTTGCCCTCATCATGCTCATACTTTCGCATCTTTCTCATACATCATGGCTAGATCCTGGGCTATTTCTGGATTGTATCACGTAGTAATGTGGTACCACGCTGAAACAGTCGATTAAACCTGGTTCCGATCAATATTTTAGAGGATAACGTAAGTTAGGTCTGGGATTGGTCCGGGATTTGACCTCATCAGACTCATACTTTCGCACACTTCACATACTTGTTGAACAGATCCTGGGTTTTTTCTGGTTTGGATCCCGTAGTAGTGTGGTACCACACTGAAACAGTCCATTAAACCTGGTTTCGCTCAATATTTTAGAGGATAACGCATGTTAGGTCTAGGTCAGGACTGGGATTTTCACTCATCAGACTCATACTTTCGCATTCTTCACATACTTGTTGAACGGATCCTGGGTTTTTTCTGGTTTGGATCACGTAGTAATGTGGGTCCACACTGAAACAATCAATTAAACCTGGTCTTGATAAATATTTTAGAGGATAACGCATGTTAGGTCTGGGATAGGTATGGGATTTGCCCTCATCATACTCATACTTTCGCACACTTCACATACTCGTTGAACAGATCCTGGGTTATTTTCTGGTTTGGATCACATAGTAATGTGGTACTACACTGAAACAGTCGATTAAACCAGGTTTCGATCAATATTTTTGAGGACAACGCATGTTAGGTCTAGGTTAGGCCTGGGATTTTCACTCATCAGACACATACTTTCGCATTCTTCACATACTTGTTGAACTGATCCTGGGTTTTTTCTGGTTTGGATCACGTAGTAATGTGGTACCACACTGAAACAGACGATTAAACCTGGTTTCGATCAATATCTTAGAGGAAAACGAAAGTTAAGTCTGGGATTGGTCTGGGATTTGACCTCATCAGACTCATACTTTCGCATTCTTCACATACTTGTAGAACGGATCCTGGGTTTTTTCTGGTTTGGATCACGTAGTAATGTGGTACCACACTGAAACATTCAATTAAACATGGTCTTGATAAATATTTTAGAGGATAACGCATGTTAGGTTTGGGTTAGGTCTAGGATTTGCCCTCAGCAGGCTCACAGTTTCGCGTTTTTCACATACTTGTCGAACTGATGCTGGGTTTCTTGTGGTTTGGATCACGTAGTAATGTGGTACCACACTGAAACATTCAATTAAACCAGGTCTTGATAAATATTTTAGAGGATAACGCATGTTAGGTCTGGGATAGGTCTGGGATTAGCCCTCATCAGACTCATACTTTCGCACACTTCACATACTCGTTGACGAGATCCTGGGTTTTTTTCTAGTTTGGATCACGCAGTAATGTGGTACCACACTGAAATAGTCGATTAAACCTGGTTTCGATCAATATTTTTGAGGATAACGCATGTTAGGTCTGGGATAGGTCTGGGGTTAGCCCTCATCAGACTCATACTTTCGCTTTCTTCACATACTTGTTGAACGGATCCTGGGCTTTTTCTGGATTGCATCACGTAGTAATGTAGTTCCACACTGAAACAGTCAATTAAACCTGGTTTCGATCAATATTTTAGAGGATAACGCAAGTTAGGTCTGGGTTAGGTCTAAGATTTACCCTCATCAGGCTCACAGTTTCGCGTTTTTCACATACTTGTTGAACGGATCCTGGGTTTTTTCTGGTTTGGGTCACGTAGTAATGTGGGACCACACTGAAACAGTCAATTAAACCTGGTCTTGATAAATATTTTAGAGAATAACGCATGTTAGGTCTGGGTTAGGTCTAGGATTTGCCCTCATCAGGCTGAAACTTTCGCATATTTCTCATACTTCATGGCTAGATCCTGGGCTGTTTCTGCATTGTATCACGTAGTAATGTGGTACCACGCTGAAACAGTCAATTAAACCTGGTTTCGATCAATATTTTAGAGGATAACGCAAGTTAGGTCTGGGTTAGGTCTAAGATTTGCCCTCATCAGGCTCACAGTTTCGCGTTTTTCACATACTTGTTGAACGGATCCTGGGTTTTTTCTGGTTTGGATCACGTAGTAATGTGGGTCCACACTGAAACAATCAATTAAACCTGGTCTTGATAAATATTTTAGAGGATAACGCATGTTAGGTCTGGGATAGGTCTGGGATTTGCCCTCATCAGACTCATACTTTCGCACACTTCACATACTCGTTGAACAGATCCTGCGTTATTTTCTGGTTTGGATCACATAGTAATGTGGTACCACACTGAAACATTCAATTAAACCTGGTCTTCATAAATATTTTAGAGGATAACGCATGTTAGGTCTGGGTTAGGTCTAGGATTTGCCCTCATCAGGCTCATACTTTCGCATATTTCTCATACGTCATGGCTAGATCCTGGGCTATTTCTGGATTGGATCACGTAGTAAAGTGGTACCACACTGAAACATTCAATGAAACCTGGTCTGGATAAATATTTTAGAGGACAACGCATCTTAGGTCTGGGTTAGGTCTAGGATTTGCCCTCATCAGGCTCATACTTTCGCATATTTCTCATACTTCATGGCTAGATCCTGGGCTTTTTCTGGATTGCATCACGTAGTAATGAAGTACAACACTGAGCAGTCAATTAAACCTGGTTTCCATCAATATCTTAGAGGACAACGCAAGTTAGGTCTGACATAGGTCTGGGATTCGCCCTCATCAGGCTCATACTTTCGCGTTTTTCACATATTTGTTGAACAGATCCTGGGTTTTTTCTGGTTTGTATCACGTAGTTATGAAGTACAATACTGAAACAGTCAATTAAACCTGGTTTCCATCAATATCTTAGAGGACAACGCAAGTTAGGTCTGGCATAGGTCTGGGATTCGCCCTCATCAGGCTCATACTTTCGCGTTTTTCACATACTTGTTGAACAGATCCTGGGTTTTATCTGGTTTGTATCACGTAGTAGTGTGGTACCACACTGAAACAGTCCATTAAACCTGGTTTGGATCAATATTTTAGAGGATAACGCATGTTAGGTCTAGGTTAGCCCTGGGATTTTCACTCATCAGACTTATACTTTCGCATTCTTCTCATACTTGCTGAACTGATCCTGGGTTTTTTCTGGTTTGGATCACGTAGTAATGTGGTACCACACTGAAACATTCAATTAAACCGGGTCTTGATAAATATTTTAGAGGATAACGCATGTTAGGTCTGGGTTACGTCTAGCATTTGCCCTCATCAGGCTCATACTTTCGCATATTTCTCATACTTCATGGCTAGATCCTGGGCTGTTTCTGCATTGTATCACGTAGTAATGTGGTACCACGCTGAAACTGTCAATTAAACCTGGTTTCGATCAATATTTTAGAGGATAACGCAAGTTAGGTCTGGGATAGGTCTAGGATTTGCCCTCATCAGGCTCTTACTATCGCATATTTCTCATACTTCATGGCTAGATCCTGGGCTATTTCTGGATTGGATCACGTAGTAAAGTGGTACCACACTGAAACATTCAATGAAACCTGTTCTGGATAAATATTTTAGAGGATAACGCATCTTAGGTCTGGGTTAGGTCTAAGATTTGCCCTCATCAGGCTCATACTTTCGCACACTTCACATACTCGTTGAACAGATCCTGGGTTATTTTCTGGTTTGGATCACATAGTAATGTGGTACCACACTGAAACAGTCGATTAAACCAGGTTTCGATCAATATGTTTGAGGATAACGCATGTTAGGTCTAGGTTAGGCCTAGGATTTTCACTCATCAGCCTCATACTTTCGCATTCTTCACATACTTGTTGAACGGATCCTGGGTTTTTTCTGGTTTGGATCACGTAGTAGTGTGGTACCACACTGAAACAGTCCATTAAACCTGGTTTGAATCAATATTTTAGAGGATAACGCATGTTAGGTCTAGGTTAGCCCTGGGATTTTCACTCATCAGACTTATACTTTCGCATTCTTCTCATACTTGCTGAACTGATCCTGGGTTTTTTCTGGTTTGGATCACGTAGTAATGTGGTACCACACTGAAACATTCAATTAAACCTGGTCTTGATAAATATTTTAGAGGATAACGCATGTTAGGTCTGGGTTACGTCTAGGATTTGCCCTCATCAGGCTCATTCTTTCGCATATTTCTCATACTTGATGGCTATATCCTGGGCTTTTTCTGGATTGCATCACGTAGTAATGAAGTACAACACTGAGCAGTCAATTAAACCTGGTTTCCATCAATATCTTAGAGGACAACGCAAGTTAGGTCTGACATAGGTCTGGGATTCGCCCTCATCAGGCTCATACTTTCGCGTTTTTCACATATTTGTTGAACAGATCCTGGGTTTTTTCTGGTTTGTATCACGTAGTTATGAAGTACAATACTGAAACAGTCAATTAAACCTGGTTTCCATCAATATCTTAGAGGACAACGCAAGTTAGGTCTGGCATAGGTCTGGGATTCGCCCTCATCAGGCTCATACTTTCGCGTTTTTCACATACTTGTTGAACAGATCCTGGGTTTTTTCTGGTTTGTATCACGTAGTAGTGTGGTACCACACTGAAACAGTCCATTAAACCTGGTTTGGATCAATATTTTAGAGGATAACGCATGTTAGGGCTAGGTTAGCCCTGGGATTTTCACTCATCAGACTTATACTTTCGCATTCTTCTCATACTTGCTGAACTGATCCTGGGTTTTTTCTGGTTTGGATCACGTAGTAATGTGGTACCACACTGAAACAGTCGATTAAACCTGGTTTCGATCAATATCTTAGAGGATAACGCAAGTTAAGTCTGGGATTGGTCTGGGATTTGACCTCATCAGACTCATACTTTAGCACACTTCACATACTCGTTGAACAGATCCTGGGTTATTTTCTGGTTTGGATCACATGGTAATGTGGTACCACACTGAAACAGTCGATTAAACCAGGTTCCGATCAATATTTTTGAAGATAACGCATGTTAGGTCTAGGTTAGGCCGGGGATTTTCACTCATCAGACTCATACTTTCGCATTCTTCACATACTTGTTGAACGGATCCTGGGTTTTTTCTGGTTTGGATCACGAAGTAATGAGGGTCCACACTGAAACATTCAATTAAACCTGGTCTTGATATATATTTTAGAGGATAACGCATGTTAGGTCTGGGTTACGTCTAGGATTTGCCCTCATCAGGCTCATACTTTCGCATATTTCTCATACTTCATGGCTAGATCCTGGGCTGTTTCTGCATTGTATCACGTAGTAATGTGGTACCACGTTGAAACTGTCAATTAAACCAGTTTCGATCAATATTTTAGAGGATAACGCAAGTTAGGTCTGGGATAGGTCTAGGATTTGCCCTCATCAGGCTCTTACTATCGCATATTTCTCATACTTCATGGCTAGATCCTGGGCTATTTCTGGATTGGATCACGTAGTAAAGTGGTACCACACTGAAACATTCAATGAAACCTGTTCTGGATAAATATTTTAGAGGATAACGCATCTTAGGTCTGGGTTAGGACTAAGATTTGCCCTCATCAGGCTCATACTTTCGCACACTTCACATACTCGTTGAACAGATCCTGGGTTATTTTCTGGTTTGGATCACATAGTAATGTGGTACCACACTGAAACAGTCCATTAAACCTGGTTTGGATCAATATTTTAGAGGATAACGCATGTGAGGTCTAGGTTAGGTCTGGGATTTTCACTCTTCAGACTCATACTTTCGAATTCTTCACATACTTGTTGAACGGATCCTGGGTTTTTTCTGGTTTGGTTCACGTAGTAATGTGGTACCACACTGAAACAGTCGATTAAACCTGGTTTTGATCAATATTTTAGAGGATAACGCATAGTTAGGTTTGGGATAGGTCTGGGATTTGACCTCATCAGACTCATACTTTCGCACACTTCACATACTCGTTGAACAGATCCTGGGTTACTTTCTGGTTTGGATCACATAGTAATGTGGTACCACACTGAAACAGTCGATTAAACCAGGTTTCGATCAATATTATTGAGGATAACGCATGTTAGGTCTAGGTTAGGCCTGGGATTTTCACTCATCAGACTCATAGTTTCGCATTCTTCACATACTTGTAGAACGGATCCTGGGTTTTTTCTGGTTTGGATCACGTAGTAATGTGGGGCCACACTGAAACAGTCAATTAAACCTGGTCTTGATAAATATTTTAGAGGATAACGCATGTTAGGTTTGGGTTAGGTCTAGGATTTGCCCTCAGCAGGCTCATACTTTCGCGTTTTTCACATACTTGTTGAACAGATCCTGGGTTTTTTCTGGTTTGTATCACGCAGTAGTGTGGTACCACACTGAAACAGTCCATTAAACCTGGTTTGGATGAATATTTTAGAGGATAACGCATGTAAGGTCTAGGTTAGCCCTGGGATTTTCACTGATCAGACTCATATTTTCGCATTCTTCTCATACTTGTTGAACTGATCCTGGGTTTTTTCTGGTTTGGATCACGTAGCAATGTGGTACCACACTGAAACAGTCCATCAAACCAGGTTTCGCTCAATATTTTAGAGGATAACGCATGTTAGGTCAAGGTTAGGTCTAAGATTTGCCCTCATCAGGCTCACAGTTTCGAGTTTTTCACATACTTGTTGAACAGATCCTGGGTTTTTTCTGGTTTGTATCACGCAGTAGTGTGGTACCACACTGAAACAGTCCATTAAACCTGGTTTGGATGAATATTTTAGAGGATAACGCATGTTAGGTCTAGGTTAGCCCTGGGATTTTCACTCATCAGACTCATACTTTCGCATTCTTCTCATACTTGTTGAACTGATCCTGGGTTTTTTCTGGTTTGGATCACGTAGTAATGTGGCACCACACTGAAACAGTCCATCAAACCTGGTTTCGCTCAATATTTTAGAGAATAATTCATGTTAGGTCTAGGTTAGGTCTGGGATTTGCTCTCATCAGGCTCGTTCTTTCGCATATCTCTCATACTTCATGGCTAGATCCTGGGCTGTTTCTGGATTGTATCACGTAGTAATGTGGTACCACGCTGAAACAGTCAATTAAACCTGGTTTCGATCAATATTTTAGAGGATAACGCAAGTTAGGCCTAGGTTAGGTCTGGGATTTGCTCTCATGAGGCTCATTCTTTCGCATATTTCTCATACTTGATGGCTAGATCATGGGCTTTCTCTGGATTGCATCACGTAGTAATGTAGTACCACACTGAAACAGTCAATGAAACCTGGTTTCCGTCAATATTTTTGAAGCCATCGCAAGTTAGGTCTAGGTAAGGCCTGAGATTTTCACTGATCAGACTCATAATTTCGCCTTCTTCACATACTTGTTGAACGGATCCTGGTTTTTTTCTGGTTTGGATCGGGTAGTAATGTGGTACCACACTGAAACAGTCGATTAAACCTGGTTTTGATCAATATTTTAGAGGATAACGCATGTTAGGTCTAGGTTAGGTCTGGAATTTTCACTCTTCAGACACATACTTTCGCATTCTTCACATACTTGTTGAACGGATCCTGGGTTTTTTCTGGTTTGGATCGCGTAGTAATGTGGTACCACACTGAAACAGTCGATTAAACCTGGTTTTGATCAATATTTTAGAGGATAACGCATAGTTAGGTTTGGGATAGGTCTGGGATTTGACCTCATCAGACTCATACTTTCGCACACTTCACATACTCGTTGAACAGATCCTGGGTTATTTTCTGGTTTGGATCACATAGTAATGTGGTACCACACTGAAACAGTCGATTAAACCAGGTTTCGATCAATATTATTGAGGATAACGCATGTTAGGTCTAGGTTAGGCCTGGGATTTTCACTCATCAGACTCATAGTTTCGCATTCTTCACATACTTGTAGAACGGATCCTGGGTTTTTTCTGGTTTGGATCACGTAGTAATGTGGGGCCACACTGAAACAGTCAATTAAACCTGGTCTTGATAAATATTTTAGAGGATAACGCATGTTAGGTTTGGGTTAGGTCTAGGATTTGCCCTCAGCAGGCTCATACTTTCGCGTTTTTCACATACTTGTTGAACAGATCCTGGGTTTTTTCTGGTTTGTATCACGCAGTAGTGTGGTACCACACTGAAACAGTCCATTAAACCTGGTTTGGATGAATATTTTAGAGGATAACGCATGTAAGGTCTAGGTTAGCCCTGGGATTTTCACTCATCAGACTCATATTTTCGCATTCTTCTCATACTTGTTGAACTGATCCTGGGTTTTTTCTGGTTTGGATCACGTAGCAATGTGGTACCACTCTGAAACAGTCCATCAAACCAGGTTTCGCTCAATATTTTAGAGGATAACGCATGTTAGGTCAAGGTTAGGTCTAAGATTTGCCCTCATCAGGCTCACAGTTTCGAGTTTTTCACATACTTGTTGAACAGATCCTGGGTTTTTTCTGGTTTGTATCACGCAGTAGTGTGGTACCACACTGAAACAGTCCATTAAACCTGGTTTGGATGAATATATTAGAGGATAACGCATGTAAGGTCTAGGTTAGCCCTGGGATTTTCACTCATCAGACTCATACTTTCGCATTCTTCTCATACTTGTTGAACTGATCCTGGGTTTTTTCTGGTTTGGATCACGTAGTAATGTGGCACCACACTGAAACAGTCCATCAAACCTGGTTTCGCTCAATATTTTAGAGAATAATTCATGTTAGGTCTAGGTTAGGTCTGGGATTTGCTCCCATCAGGCTCGTTCTTTCGCATATCTCTCATACTTCATGGCTAGATCCTGGGCTGTTTCTGGATTGTATCACGTAGTAATGTGGTACCACGCTGAAACAGTCAATTAAACCTGGTTTCGATCAATATTTTAGAGGATAACGCAAGTTAGGTCTGGCATAGGTCTGGGATTCACCCTCATCAGGCTCATACTTTCGTGTTTTTCATATACTTGTTGAACAGATCCTGGGTTTTTTCTGGTTTGGATCCCGTAGTAGTGTGGTACCACACTGAAACAGTCCATCAAACCTGGTTTCGCTCAATATTTTAGAGGATAACGCATGTTAGGTCAAGGTTAGGTCTAAGATTTGCCCCCATCAGGATCACAGTTTCGAGTTTTTCACATACCTGTTAAACAGATCCTGGGTTTTTTCTGGTTTGGAACACGAAGTAGTGTGGTACCACACTGAAACAGTCCATTAAACCTGGTTTCGCTCAATATTTTAGAGGATAACGCATGTTAGGCCTAGGTTAGGTCTGGGATTTGCTCTCATGAGGCTCATTCTTTCGCATATTTCTCATACTTGATGGCTAGATCATGGGCTTTCTCTGGATTGCATCACGTAGTAATGTAGTACCACACTGAAACAGTCAATGAAACCTGGTTTCCGTCAATATTTTTGAAGCCATCGCAAGTTAGGTCTAGGTAAGGCCTGAGATTTTCACTGATCAGACTCATAATTTCGCCTTCTTCACATACTTGTTGAACGGATCCTGGTTTTTTTCTGGTTTGGATCGGGTAGTAATGTGGTACCACACTGAAACAGTCGATTAAACCTGGTTTTGATCAATATTTTAGAGGATAACGCATGTTAGGTCTAGGTTAGGTCTGGAATTTTCACTCTTCAGACACATACTTTCGCATTCTTCACATACTTGTTGAACGGATCCTGGGTTTTTTCTGGTTTGGATCGCGTAGTAATGTGGTACCACACTGAAACAGTCGATTAAACCTGGTTTTGATCAATATTTTAGAGGATAACGCATAGTTAGGTTTGGGATAGGTCTGGGATTTGACCTCATCAGACTCATACTTTCGCACACTTCACATACTCGTTGAACAGATCCTGGGTTATTTTCTGGTTTGGATCACATAGTAATGTGGTACCACACTGAAACAGTCGATTAAACCAGGTTTCGATCAATATTATTGGGGATAACGCATGTTAGGTCTAGGTTAGGCCTGGGATTTTCACTCATCAGACTCATAGTTTCGCATTCTTCACATACTTGTAGAACGGATCCTGGGTTTTTTCTGGTTTGGATCACGTAGTAATGTGGGGCCACACTGAAACAGTCAATTAAACCTGGTCTTGATAAATATTTTAGAGGATAACGCATGTTAGGTTTGGGTTAGGTCTAGGATTTGCCCTCAGCAGGCTCATACTTTCGCGTTTTTCACATACTTGTTGAACAGATCCTGGGTTTTTTCTGGTTTGTATCACGCAGTAGTGTGGTACCACACTGAAACAGTCCATTAAACCTGGTTTGGATGAATATTTTAGAGGATAACGCATGTAAGGTCTAGGTTAGCCCTGGGATTTTCACTCATCAGACTCATATTTTCGCATTCTTCTCATACTTGTTGAACTGATCCTGGGTTTTTTCTGGTTTGGATCACGTAGCAATGTGGTACCACTCTGAAACAGTCCATCAAACCAGGTTTCGCTCAATATTTTAGAGGATAACGCATGTTAGGTCAAGGTTAGGTCTAAGATTTGCCCTCATCAGGCTCACAGTTTCGAGTTTTTCACATACTTGTTGAACAGATCCTGGGTTTTTTCTGGTTTGTATCACGCAGTAGTGTGGTACCACACTGAAACAGTCCATTAAACCTGGTTTGGATGAATATTTTAGAGGATAACGCATGTAAGGTCTAGGTTAGCCCTGGGATTTTCACTCATCAGACTCATACTTTCGCATTCTTCTCATACTTGTTGAACTGATCCTGGGTTTTTTCTGGTTTGGATCACGTAGTAATGTGGCACCACACTGAAACAGTCCATCAAACCTGGTTTCGCTCAATATTTTAGAGAATAATTCATGTTAGGTCTAGGTTAGGTCTGGGATTTGCTCCCATCAGGCTCGTTCTTTCGCATATCTCTCATACTTCATGGCTAGATCCTGGGCTGTTTCTGGATTGTATCACGTAGTAATGTGGTACCACGCTGAAACAGTCAATTAAACCTGGTTTCGATCAATATTTTAGAGGATAACGCAAGTTAGGTCTGGCATAGGTCTGGGATTCACCCTCATCAGGCTCATACTTTCGTGTTTTTCATATACTTGTTGAACAGATCCTGGGTTTTTTCTGGTTTGGATCCCGTAGTAGTGTGGTACCACACTGAAACAGTCCATCAAACCTGGTTTCGCTCAATATTTTAGAGGATAACGCATGTTAGGTCAAGGTTAGGTCTAAGATTTGCCCCCATCAGGATCACAGTTTCGAGTTTTTCACATACCTGTTAAACAGATCCTGGGTTTTTTCTGGTTTGGAACACGAAGTAGTGTGGTACCACACTGAAACAGTCCATTAAACCTGGTTTCGCTCAATATTTTAGAGGATAACGCATGTTAGGTCTAGGTTAGGTCTGGGATTTGCTCTCATGAGGCTCATTCTTTCGCATATTTCTCATACTTGATGGCTAGATCATGGGCTTTCTCTGGATTGCATCACGTAGTAATGTAGTACCACACTGAAACAGTCAATGAAACCTGGTTTCCGTCAATATTTTTGAAGCCATCGCAAGTTAGGTCTAGGTAAGGCCTGAGATTTTCACTGATCAGACTCATAATTTCGCCTTCTTCACATACTTGTTGAACGGATCCTGTGTTTTTTCTGGTTTGGATCGCGTAGTAATATGGTACCACACTGAAACAGTCGATTAAACCTGGTTTTGATCAATATTTTAGAGGATAACGCATGTTAGGTCTAGGTTAGGTCTGGAATTTTCACTCTTCAGACACATACTTTCGCATTCTTCACATACTTGTTGAACGGATCCTGGGTTTTTTCTGGTTTGGATCGCGTAGTAATGTGGTACCACACTGAAACAGTCGATTAAACCTGGTTTTGATCAATATTTTAGAGGATAACGCATAGTTAGGTTTGGGATAGGTCTGGGATTTGACCTCATCAGACTCATACTTTCGCACACTTCACATACTCGTTGAACAGATCCTGGGTTATTTTCTGGTTTGGATCACATAGTAATGTGGTACCACACTGAAACAGTCGATTAAACCTGGTTTCGATCAATATTTTAGAGAATAATTCATGTTAGGTCTATGTTAGGTCTGGGATTTGCTCTCATCAGGCTCATTCTTTCGCATATTTCTCATACTTGATGGCTAGATCCTGGGCTGTTCCTGGATTGTATGACGTAGTAATGTGGTACCACGCTGAAACAGCGAATTAAACCTGGTTTCGATCAATATTTTAGAGGATAACGCAAGTTAGGTCTAGGTTAGGCCTGGGATTTGCCCTCATCAGGGTCATACTTTCGCAGTTTTAACATACATGTTGACCTGATCGAGGGTTTTTTCTGCTTTGGATCACGTAGTAAAGTGTTACCACACTGAAACATTCAATTAAACCTGGTCTTGATCAATATTTTAGAGGATAACACATGTTAGGTCTGGGTTAGGTCTAGGATTTGCCCTCATCAGGTTCATACTTTCGCATATTTCTCATACTTCATGGCTAGATCCTGGGCTGTTTCTGGATTGTATCACGTAGTAATGTGGTACCACGCTGAAACAGTCAATTAAACCTGGTTTGGATCAATATATTAGAGGATAACGCATGTTAGGTCTAGGTTAGCCCTGGGATTTTCACTCATCAGACTCATACTTTCGCATTCTTGCCATACTTGTTGAACTGATCCTGGGTTTTTTTCTGGTTTGGATCACGTAGTAATGTGGTACCACACTGTAACAGTCGATTAAACCTGGTTTCGATCAATATTTTAGAGGATAACGCAAGTTAACTCTGGGATTGGTCTGGGATTTGACCTCATCAGACTCATACTTTCGCACACTTCACATACTCGCTGAACAGATCCTGGGTTACTTTCTGGTTTGAATCACATAGTAATGTGGTACCACACTGAAACAGTCGATTAAACCAGGTTTCTATCAATATTTTTGAGGATAACGCATGTTAGGTCTAGGTTAGGCCTGGGATTTTCACTCATCAGACTCATACTTTCGCATTCTTCACATACTTGTAGAACGCATCCTGTGTTTTTTCTGGTTTGGATCACGTAGTAATGTGGGACCACACTGAAACAGTCAATTAAACCTGGTCTTGAAAAATATTTTAGAGGATAACGCATGTTAGGTCTGGATCAGGTCTAGAATTTGCCCTCATCATGCTCATACTTTCGCATCTTTCTCATACATCATGGCTAGATCCTGGGCTATTTCTGGATTGTATCACGTAGTAATGTGGTACCACGCTGAAACAGTCGATTAAACCTGGTTCCGATCAATATTTTAGAGGATAACGTAAGTTAGGTCTGGGATTGGTCCGGGATTTGACCTCATCAGACTCATACTTTCGCACACTTCACATACTTGTTGAACAGATCCTGGGTTTTTTCTGGTTTGGATCCCGTAGTAGTGTGGTACCACACTGAAACAGTCCATTAAACCTGGTTTCGCTCAATATTTTAGAGGATAACGCATGTTAGGTCTAGGTCAGGGCTGGGATTTTCACTCATCAGACTCATACTTTCGCATTCTTCACATACTTGTTGAACGGATCCTGGGTTTTTTCTGGTTTGGATCACGTAGTAATGTGGGTCCACACTGAAACAATCAATTAAACCTGGTCTTGATAAATATTTTAGAGGATAACGCATGTTAGGTCTGGGATAGGTATGGGATTTGCCCTCATCATACTCATACTTTCGCACACTTCACATACTCGTTGAACAGATCCTGGGTTATTTTCTGGTTTGGATCACGTAGTAATGTGGTACTACACTGAAACAGTCGATTAAACCAGGTTTCGATCAATATTTTTGAGGACAACGCATGTTAGGTCTAGGTTAGGCCTGGGATTTTCACTCATCAGACTCATACTTTCGCATTCTTCACATACTTGTTGAACTGATCCTGGGTTTTTTCTGGTTTGGATCACGTAGTAATGTGGTACCACACTGAAACAGACGATTAAACCTGGTTTCGATCAATATCTTAGAGGAAAACGAAAGTTAAGTCTGGGATTGGTCTGGGATTTGACCTCATCAGACTCATACTTTCGCATTCTTCACATACTTGTAGAACGGATCCTGGGTTTTTTCTGGTTTGGATCACGTAGTAATGTGGTACCACACTGAAACATTCAATTAAACATGGTCTTGATAAATATTTTAGAGGATAACGCATGTTAGGTTTGGGTTAGGTCTAGGATTTGCCCTCAGCAGGCTCACAGTTTCGCGTTTTTCACATACTTGTCGAACTGATGCTGGGTTTCTTGTGGTTTGGATCACGTAGTAATGTGGTACCACACTGAAACATTCAATTAAACCTGGTCTTGATAAATATTTTAGAGGATAACGCATGTTAGGTCTGGGATAGGTCTGGGATTAGCCCTCATCAGACTCATACTTTCGCACACTTCACATACTCGTTGACGAGATCCTGGGTTTTTTTCTAGTTTGGATCACGCAGTAATGTGGTACCACACTGAAACAGTCGATTAAACCTGGTTTCGATCAATATTTTTGAGGATAACGCATGTTAGGTCTGGGATAGGTCTGGGGTTAGCCCTCATCAGACTCATACTTTCGCTTTCTTCACATACTTGTTGAACGGATCCTGGGCTTTTTCTGGATTGCATCACGTAGTAATGTAGTTCCACACTGAAACAGTCAATTAAACCTGGTTTCGATCAATATTTTAGAGGATAACGCAAGTTAGGTCTGGGTTAGGTCTAAGATTTACCCTCATCAGGCTCACAGTTTCGCGTTTTTCACATACTTGTTGAACGGATCCTGGGTTTTTTCTGGTTTGGGTCACGTAGTAATGTGGGACCACACTGAAACAGTCAATTAAACCTGGTCTTGATAAATATTTTAGAGAATAACGCATGTTAGGTCTGGGTTAGGTCTAGGATTTGCCCTCATCAGGCTGAAACTTTCGCATATTTCTCATACTTCATGGCTAGATCCTGGGCTGTTTCTGCATTGTATCACGTAGTAATGTGGTACCACGCTGAAACAGTCAATTAAACCTGGTTTCGATCAATATTTTAGAGGATAACGCAAGTTAGGTCTGGGTTAGGTCTAAGATTTGCCCTCATCAGGCTCACAGTTTCGCGTTTTTCACATACTTGTTGAACGGATCCTGGGTTTTTTCTGGTTTGGATCACGTAGTAATGTGGGTCCACACTGAAACAATCAATTAAACCTGGTCTTGATAAATATTTTAGAGGATAACGCATGTTAGGTCTGGGATAGGTCTGGGATTTGCCCTCATCAGACTCATACTTTCGCACACTTCACATACTCGTTGAACAGATCCTGCGTTATTTTCTGGTTTGGATCACATAGTAATGTGGTACCACACTGAAACATTCAATTAAACCTGGTCTTCATAAATATTTTAGAGGATAACGCATGTTAGGTCTGGGTTAGGTCTAGGATTTGCCCTCATCAGGCTCATACTTTCGCATATTTCTCATACGTCATGGCTAGATCCTGGGCTATTTCTGGATTGGATCACGTAGTAAAGTGGTACCACACTGAAACATTCAATGAAACCTGGTCTGGATAAATATTTTAGAGGACAACGCATCTTAGGTCTGGGTTAGGTCTAAGATTTGCCCTCATCAGGCTCACAGTTTCGCGTTTTTCACATACTTGTTGAACAGATCCTGGTTTTTTTCTGGTTTGGATCACGAAGTAGTGTGGTACCACACTGCAACAGTCCATTAAACCTGGTTTCGCTCAAATTTTTAGAGGATAACGCATGTTAGGTCTAGATTAGGTCTGGGATTTGCTCTCATCAGGCTCATTCTTTCGCATATTTCTCATACTTGATGGCTATATCCTGGGCTTTTTCTGGATTGCATCACGTAGTAACGTAGTACCACACTGAAACAGTCAATGAAACCTGGTTTCCATCAATATTTTAGAGGACAACGCAAGTTAGGTCTAGGTAAGGCCTGAGATTTTCACTGATCAGACTCATACTTTCGCCTCCTTCACATACTTGTTGAACGGATGCTGGGTTTTTTCTGGTTTGGAACACGTAGTAATGTGGTACCACACTGAAACATTCAATTAAACCTGGTCTTGATAAATATTTTAGAGAATAACGCATGTTAGGTCTGGGTTAGGTCTAGGATTTGCCCTCATCAGGCTCATACTTTCGCATATTTCTCATACTTCATGGCTAGATCCTGGGCTATTTCTGGATTGGATCACGTAGTAAAGTGGTACCACACTGAAACATTCAATGCAACCTGGTCTGGATAAAAATTTTAGAGGATAACGCATGTTAGGTCAAGGTTAGGTCTAAGATTTGCCCTCATCAGGCTCACAGTTTCGCGTTTTTCATATACTTGTCGAACAGATCCTGGGTTTTTTGTGGTTTGGATCACGTAGTAATGTGGTACCACACTGAAACATTCAATTAAACCTGGTCTTGATAAATATTTTAGAGGATAACGCATGTTAGGTCTGGGATAGGTCTGGGATTAGCCCTCATCAGACTCATACTTTCGCACACTTCACATACTCGTTGACGAGATCCTGGGTTTTTTTCTAGTTTGGATCACGCAGTAATGTGGTACCACACTGAAACAGTCGATTAAACCTGGTTTCGATCAATATTTTTGAGGACAACGCAAGTTAGGTCTAGGTAAGGCCTGAGATTTTCACTGATCAGACTCATACTTTCGCCTTCTTCAAATACTTGTTGAACGGATCCTGGGTTTTTTCTGGTTTGGAACACGTAGTAATGTGGTACCACACTGAAACATTCAATTAAACCTGGTCTTGATAAATATTTTAGAGGATAACGCATGTTAGGTCTGGGATAGGTCTGGGATTAGCCCTCATCAGACTCATACTTTCGCACACTTCACATACTCGTTGACGAGATCCTGGGTTTTTTTCTAGTTTGGATCACGGAGTAATGTGGTACCACACTGAAACAGTCGATTAAACCTGGTTTCGATCATTATTTTTGAGGATAACGCCTGTTAGGTCTGGGATAGGTCTGGGATTAGCCCTCATCAGACTCATACTTTCGCTTTCTTCACATAATTGTTGAACGGATCCTGGGCTTTTTCTGGATTGCATCACGTAGTAATATAGTACCACACTGAAACAGTCAATGAAAACTGGTTTCCATCAATATTTTAGAGGACAACGCAAGTTAGGTCTAGGTAAGGCCTGAGATTTTCACTGATCAGACTCATACATTCGCATTCTTCACATACTTGTTGAACGGATCCTGGGTTTTTTCTGGTTTGGATCACGTAGTAATGTGGTACCACACTGAAACATTCAATTAAACCTGGTCTTGATAAATATTTTAGAGGATAACGCATGTTAGGTCTGGGTTACGTCTAGGATTTGCCCTCATCAGGCTCATACTTTCGCATATTTCTCATACTTCATGGCTAGATCCTGGGCTATTTCTGGATTGGATCACGTAGTAAAGTGGTACCACACTGAAACATTCAATGAAACCTGGTCTGGATAAAAATCTTAGAGGATAACGCATGTTAGGTCAAGGTTAGGTCTAAGATTTGCCCTTATCAGGCTCACAGTTTCGCGTTTTTCACATACTTGTCGAACTGATGCTGGGTTTTTGTGGTTTGGATCACGTAGTAATGTGGTACCACACTGAAACATTCAATTAAACCTGGTCTTGATAAATATTTTAGAGGATAACGCATGTTAGGTCTGGGATAGGTCTGGGATTAGCCCTCATCAGACTCATACTTTCGCACACTTCACATACTCGTTGAAGAGATCCTGGGTTTTTTTCTAGTTTGGATCACGCAGT
This sequence comes from Colletes latitarsis, assembly GCF_051014445.1. NCBI lineage: Eukaryota > Metazoa > Arthropoda > Insecta > Hymenoptera > Colletidae > Colletes > Colletes latitarsis. The sequence continues at coordinate 22,802,300 of NW_027488365.1, read as the reverse complement.
AATGTGGTACCACACTGAAACAGTCGATTAAACCTGGTTTCGATCAATATTTTTGAGGATAACGCATGTTAGGTCTGGGATAGGTCTGGGATTAGCCCTCATCAGACTCATACTTTCGCTTTCTTCATATACTTGTTGAACGGATCCTGGGCTTTTTCTGGATTGCATCACGTAGTAATGTAGTACCACACTGAAACAGTCAATGAAAACTGGTTTCCATCAATATTTTAGAGGACAACGCAAGCTAGGTCTAGGTAAGGCCTGAGATTTTCACTGATCAGACTCATACATTCGCATTCTTCACATACTTGTTGAACGGATCCTGGGTTTTTTCTGGTTTGGATCACGTAGTAATGTGGTACCACACTGAAACATTCAATTAAACCTGGTCTTGATAAATATTTTAGAGGATAACGCATGTTAGGTCTGGGTTACGTCTAGGATTTGCCCTCATCAGGCTCATACTTTCGCATATTTCTCATACTTCATGGCTAGATCCTGGGCTGTTTCTGCATTGTATCACGTAGTAATGTGGTACCACGCTGAAACAGTCAATTAAACCTGGTTTCGATCAATATTTTAGAGGATAACGCAAGTTAGGTCTGGGATAGTTCTAGGTTTTGCCCTCATCAGGCTCTTACTATCGCATATTTCTCATACTTCATGGCTAGATCCTGGGCTATTTCTGGATTGGATCACGTAGTAAAGTGGTACCACACTGAAACATTCAATGAAACCTGTTCTGGATAAATATTTTAGAGGATAAAGCATCTTAGGTCTGGGTTAGGTCTAAGATTTGCCCTCATCAGGCTCACAGTTTCGCGTTTTTCACATACTTGTTAAACAGATCCTGGGTTTTTTCTGGCTTGGATCACGTAGTAATGTGGTTCCACACTGAAACACTCGATTAAACTTGGCTTCGATCAATATTTTAGAGGATAACGCAAGTTAGGTCTGGGATAGGTCTGGGATTTGCCCTCATCAGGCTCATACTTTCGCGTTTTTCACATACTTGTTGAACGGATCCTGGGTTTTTTCTGGTTTGGGTCACGTAGTAAAGTGGGACCACACTGAAACAGTCAATTAAACCTGGTTTCGACCAACATTTTAGAGATTAATTCATGTTAGGTCTGGGATTTGCTCTCATCAGGCTCATACTTTCGTACACTTCACATATTTGTTGAACGGATCCTGTGTTATTTTCTGGTTTGGATCACATAGTAATGTGGTACCACACTGAAACATTCAATTAAACCTGGTATTGATAAATATTTTAGAGAATAACGCATGTTAGGTCTGGGTTAGGTCTAGGATTTGCCCTCATCAGGCTGAAACTTTCGCATGTTTCTCGTACTTCATGGCTAGATCCTGGGCTATTTCTGGATTGGATCACGTAGTAAAGTGGTACCACACTGAAACATTCAATGAAACCTGGTCTGGATAAAGATTTTAGAGGATAACGCATGTTAGGTCAAGGTTAGGTCTAAGATTTGCCCTCATCAGGCTCACAGTCTCGCGTTTTTCACATACTTGTCGAACAGATCCTGGGTTTTTTCTGGTTTGGATCACGTAGTAATGTGGGTCCACACTGGAAGAATCAATTAAACCTGGTCTTGATAAATATTTTAGAGGATAACGCATGTTAGGTCTGGGATAGGTCTGGGATTTGCCCTCATCAGGCTCATACTTTCGCATATTTCTCATACTTCATGGCTAGATCCTGGGCTATTTCTGGATTGGATCACGTAGTAAAGTGGTACCACACTGAAATATTCAATGAAACCTGGTCTGGATAAATATTTTAGAGGACAACGCATCTTAGGTCTGGATTAGGTCCAAGATTTGCCCTCATCAGGCTCACAGTTTCGCATTCTTCTTATACTTGTTGAACTGATCCTGGGGTTTTTCTGGTTTGGATCACGTAGTAATGTGGGACCACACTGAATCAGTTAATTAAACCTGGTTTCGACCAATATTTTAGAGAATAATTCATGTTAGGTCTAGGTTAGGTCTGGGATTTTCTCTCATCAGGCTCATTCTTTCGCATATTTCTCATACTTGAGGGCTAGATCCTGGGCTTTTTCTGGATTGGATCACGTAGTAATGAAGTACAACACTGAAACAGTCAATTAAACCTGGTTTCCATCAATATTTTAGACGACAGCGCATGTTAGGTCTAGGTTAGGCCTGGGATTTGCTCTGATCAGGGTCATACTTTCGCAGTTTTAACATACATCTGGACCTGATCGAGCGTTTTTTCTGCTTTGGATCACGTAGTAAAGTGGTACCACACTGAAACAGTCCATTAAACCTGGTTTGGATCAATATTTTAGAGGATAACGCATGTTAGGTCTAGGTTAGGTCTGGGATTTTCGCTCATGAGACTCATACTTTCGCATTCTTCACATACTTGTTGAACGGATCCTGGGTTTTTTCTGGTTTGGTTCATGTAGTAATGTGGTACCACACTGAAACATTCAATTAAACCTGGTCTTGATAAATATTTTAGAGGATAACGCATGTTAGGTTTGGCATAGGTCTGGGATTTGCCCTCATCAGGCTCATACTTTCGCATATTTCTCATACTTCATGGCTAGATCCTGGGCTATTTCTGGATTGGATCACGTAGTAATGTGGTACCACACTGAAACATTCAATTAAACCTGGTCTTGATAAATATTTTAGAGGATAACGCATGTTAGGTTTGGCATAGGTCTAGGATTTGCCCCCAGCAGGCTCATACTTTCGCATATTTCTCATACTTCATGGCTAGATCCTGGGCTGTTTTTGGTTTGGATCACGTAGTAATGTGGTTCCACACTGAAACAGTCGGTTAAACCTGGTTTCGATCAATATTTTAGTGGACAACGCAAGTTAGGTCTGGAATAGGTCTGGGATTTGCCCTCATCAGACTCATACCTACGCACACTTCACATACTCGTTGAACAAATCCTGGGTTATTTTCTTGTTTGGATCACATAGTAATGTGGTACCAAACTGAAACAGTCGATTAAACCAGGTTTCGATCAATATTTTTGAGGATAACGCATGTTAGGTCTAGGTTAGGCCTGGGATTTTCACTCACCAGACTCATACTTTCGCATTCCTCACATACTTGTTGAACGGATCCTGGGTTTTTTCTGGTTTGTATCACGTAGTAATGTGGTACCACACTGAAACAGTCCATTAAACCTGGTTTGGATCAATATTTTAGAGGATAACGCATGTTAGGTCTAGGTTAGCCCTGGGATTTTCACCCATCAGACTCATACTTTCGCATTCTTCTTATACTTGTTGGACGGATCCTGGGTTTTTTCTGGTTTGTATCACGTAGTAATGTGGTACCACACTGAAACAGTCCATTAAACCTGGTTTGGATCAATATTTTAGACGATAACGCATGTTAGGTCTAGGTTAGCCCTGGGATTTTCACCCATCAGACTCATACTTTCGCATTCTTCTTATACTTGTTGAACTGATCCTGGGGTTTTTCTGGTTTGGATCACGTAGTAATGTGGGACCACACTGAATCAGTCAATTAAACCTGGTTTCGACCAATATTTTAGAGAATAATTCATGTTAGGTCTAGGTTAGGTCTGGGATTTTCTCTCATCAGGCTCATTCTTTCGCATATTTCTCATACTTGAGGGCTAGATCCTGGGCTTTTTCTGGATTGGATCACGTAGTAATGAAGTACAACACTGAAACAGTCAATTAAACCTGGTTTCCATCAATATTTTAGAGGACAGCGCATGTTAGGTCTAGGTTAGGCCTGGGATTTGCTCTGATCAGGGTCATACTTTCGCAGTTTTAACATACATCTTGACCTGATCGAGGGTTTTTTCTGCTTTGGATCACGTAGTAAAGTGGTACCACACTGAAACTGTCCATTAAACCTGGTTTGGATCAATATTTTAGAGGATAACGCATGTTAGGTCTAGGTTAGGTCTGGGATTTTCGCTCGTGAGACTCATACTTTCGCATTCTTCACATACTTGTTGAACGGATCCTGGGTTTTTTCTGGTTTGGTTCATGTAGTAATGTGGTACCACACTGAAACATTCAATTAAACCTGGTCTTGATAAATATTTTAGAGGATAACGCATGTTAGGTTTGGCATAGGTCTAGGATTTGCCCCCAGCAGGCTCATACTTTCGCATATTTCTCATACTTCATGGCTAGATCCTGGGCTGTTTTTGGTTTGTATCACGTAGTAATGTGGTACCACGCTGAAACAGTCAATTAAACCTGGTTTCGATCAATATTTTAGAGGATAACGCAAGTTAGGTCTGGCATAGGTCTGGGATTCGCCCTCATCAGGCTCATACTGTCGCGTTTTTCACATACTTGTTGAACAGATCCTGGGTTTTTTCTGGTTTGGATCCCGTAGTAGTGTGGTACCACACTGAAACAGTCCATTAAACCTGGTTTCGCTCAATATTTTAGAGGATAACGCATGTTAGGTCTATGTCAGGCCTGATTTTTTCACTCATCAGACTCATACTTTCGCATTCTTCACATACTTGTTGAACGGATCCTGGGTTTTTTCTGGTTTGGATCAGGTAGTTATGTGGGTCCACACTGAAACAATCAATTAAACCTGGTCTTGATAAATATTTTAGAGGATAACGCATGTTAGGTCTGGGTTAGGTCTGGGATTTGCCCTCATCAGACTCATACTTTCGCACACTTCACATACTCGTTGAACAGATCCTGGGTTATTTTCTGGTTTGGATCACATAGTAATGTGGTACCACACTGAAACAGTCGATTAAACCAGGTTTCGATCAATATTTTTGAGGATAACGCATGTTAGGTCTAGGTTAGGCCTGGGATTTTCACTCATCAGACTCATACTTTCGCATTCTTCTTATACTTGTTGAACTGATCCTGGGTTTTTTCTGGTTTGGATCACGTAGTAATGTGGTACCACACTGAAACAGTCGATTAAACCTGGTTTCGATCAATATTTTAGAGGATAACGCAAGTTAAGTCTGGGATTGGTCTGGGATTTGACCTCATCAGACTCATACTTTCGCAAACTTCACATACTCGTTGAACAGATCCTGGGTTATTTTCTGGTTTGGATCACATAGTAATGTGGTACCACACTGAAACAGTCGATTAAACCAGGTTTCGATCAATATTTTTGAGGATAACGCATGTTAGGTCTAGGTTAGGCCTGGGATTTTCACTCATCAGACTCATACTTTCGCATTCTTCACATACTTGTTGAACGGATCCTGGGTTTTTTCTGGTATGGATCACGTAGTAATGTGGGTCCACACTGAAACAATCAATTAAACCTGGTCTTGATAAATATTTTAGAGGATAACGCATGTTAGGTCTGTGATAGGTCTGGGATTTGCCCTCATCAGACTCATACATTCGCACACTTCACATACTCGTTGAACAGATCCTGGGTTATTTTCTGTTTTGGATCACATAGTAATGTGGTACCACACTGAAACAGTCGATTAAACCAGGTTTCGATCAATATTTTTCAGGATAACGCATGTTAGGTCTAGGTTAGGCCTGGGATTTTCACTCATCAGACTCATACTTTCGCATTCTTCACATACTTGTAGAACGGATCCTGGGTTTTTACTGGTTTGGATCACGTAGTAATGTGGTACCACACTGAAACATTCAATTAAACCTGGTTTCGATCAATATTTTAGAGGATAACGCAAGTTAGGTCTGGGATAGGTCCGGGATTTGCCCTCATCAGGCTCATACTTTCGCGTTTTTCACATACTTGTCGAACAGATCCTGGGTTTTTTCTGGTTTGGGTCACGTAGTAGTGTGATACTACACTGAAACAGTCGACTAAACCAGGTTTCGATCAATATTTATGAGGATAACGCATGTTAGGTCTAGGTTAGGCCTGGGATTTTCACTCATCAGACTCATACTTTCGCATTCTTCACATACTTGTTGAACGGATCCTGGGTTTTTTCTGGTTTGGATCACGTAGTAATGTGGTTCCACACTGAAGCAGTCGGCTAAACCTGGTTTCGATCAATATTTTAGAGGATAACGCAAGTTAGGTCTGGGATAGGTCTGGGATTTGCCCTCATCAGACTCATACCTACGCACACTTCACATACTCGTTGATCAGATCCTGGGTTATTTTCTGGTTTGGATCACATAGTAATGTGGTACCAAACTGAAACAGTCGATTAAACCAGGTTTCGATCAATATTTTAGAGGATAACGCATGTTAGGTCTAGGTTAGCCCTGGGATTTTCACTCATCAGACTCAAACTTTCGCATTCTTCTTATACTTGTTGAACTGATCCTGGGTTTTTTCTGGTTTGGATCACGTAGTAATGTGGTACCACACTGAAACAGTCGATTAAACCTGGTTTCGATCAATATTTTAGAGGATAACGCAAGTTAAGTCTGGGATTGGTCTGGGATTTGACCTCATCAGACTCATACTTTCGCACACTTCACATACTCGTTGAACAGATCCTGGGTTATTTTCTGGTTTGGATCACATAGTAATGTGGTACCACACTGAAACAGTCGATTAAACCAGGTTTCGATCAATATTTTTGAGGATAACGCATGTTAGGTCTAGGTTAGGCCTGGGATTTTCACTCATCAGACTCATACATTCGCATTCCTCACATACTTGTTAAACTGATCCTGGGTTTTTACTGGCTTGGATCACGTAGTAATGTGGTACCACACTGAAACAGTCGATTAAACCTGGTTTCGATCCATATTTTAGAGAATAATTCATGTTAGGTCCAGGTTAGGTCTGGGATTTGCTCTCATCAGGCTCATTCTTTCGCATATTTCTCATACTTGATGGCTAGATCCTGGGCTGTTTCTGGATTGTATGACGTAGTAATGTGGTACCACGCAGAAACAGCGAATTAAACCTGGTTTCGATCAATATTTTAGAGGATAACGCAAGTTAAGTCTGGGATTGGTCTGGGATTTGACCTCATCAGACTCATACTTTCGCAAACTTCACATACTCGTTGAACAGATCCTGGGTTATTTTCTGGTTTGGATCACATAGTAATGTGGTACCACACTGAAACAGTCGATTAATCCAGGTTTCGATCAATATTTTTGAGGATAACGCAAGTTAAGTCAGGGATTGGTCTGGGATTTTCACTCATCAGACTCATACTTTCGCATTCTTCACATACTTCTAGAACGGATCCTGGGTTTTTTCTGGTTTGGATCACGTCGTAATGTGGGGCCACACTGAAACAGTCAATTAAACCTGGTCTTGATAAATATTTTAGAGGGTAACGCATGTTAGGTCTGGGTCAGGTCTAGAATTTGACCTCATCATGCTCATACTTTCGCATCTTTCTCATACATCATGGCTAGATCCTGGGCTATTTCTGGATTGTATCACGTAGTAATGTGGTACCACGCTGAAACAGTCGATTAAACCTGGTTCCGATCAATATTTTAGAGGATAACGCAAGTTAAGTCCGGGATTGGCCTGGGATTTGACCTCATCAGACTCATACTTTCGCACCCTTCACATACTTGTTGAACAGATCCTGGGTTTTTTCTGGTTTGGATCCCGTAGTAGTGTGGTACCACACTGAAACAGTCCATTAAACCTGGTTTCGCTCAATATTTTAGAGGATAACGCATGTTAGGTCTAGGTCAGGCTTGGGATTTTCACTCATCAGACTCATACTTTCGCATTCTTCACATACTTGTTGAACGGATCCTGGGTTTTTTCTGGTTTGGATCACGTAGTACTGTGGGTCCACACTGAAACAATCAATTAAACCTGGTCTTGAAAAATATTTTAGAGGATAACGCATGTTAGGTCTGGGATAGGTATGGGATTTGCCCTCATCAGACTCATACTTTCGCACACTTCACATACTCGTTCAACAGATCCCGGGTTATTTTCTGGTTTGGATCACATAGTAATGTGGTACCACGCTGAAACAGTCGATTAAACCTGGTTCCGATCAATATTTTAGAGGATAACGCAAGTTAAGTCTGGGATTGGTCTGGGATTTGACCTCATCAGACTCATACTTTCGCACCCTTCACATACTTGTAGAACAGATCCTGGGTTTTTTCTGGTTTGGATCACGTAGTAATGTGGTACCACACTGAAACAGTCGATTAAACCTGGTTTCGATCAATATTTTAGAGGATAACGCAAGTTAAGTCTGGGATTGGTCTGGGATTTGACCTCATCAGACTCATACCTTCGCATTCTTCACATACTTGTTAAACTGAAACAGGGTTTTTTTCTGGTTTGGATCACGTAATAATGTGGTTCCACACTGAAACAGTCGGTTAAACCTGGTTTCGATCAATATTTTAGTGGATAACGCAAGTAAGGTCTGGGATTGGTCTGGGATTTGACCTCATCAGACTCATACTTTCGCACACTTCACATACTCGTTGAACAGATCCTGGGTTATTTTCTGGTTTGGATCACATAGTAATGTGGCACCACACTGAAACAGTCGATTAAACCACGTTTCGATCAATATTTTTGAGGATAACGCATGTTAGGTCTAGGTTAGGCCTGGGATTTTCACTCATCAGACTCATAGTTTCGCATTCTTCACATACTTGTAGAACGGATCCTGGGTTTTTTCTGGTTTGGATCACGTAGTAATGTGGGGCCACACTGAAACAGTCAATTAAACCTGGTCTTGATAAATATTTTAGAGGATAACGCATGTTAGGTTTGGGTTAGGTCTAGGATTTGCCCTCAGCAGGCTCATACTTTCGCGTTTTTCACATACTTGTTGAACAGATCCTGGGTTTTTTCTGGTTTGTATCACGCAGTAGTGTGGTACCACACTGAAACAGTCCATTAAACCTGGTTTGGATGAATATTTTAGAGGATAACGCATGTAAGGTCTAGGTTAGCCCTGGGATTTTCACTCATCAGACTCATATTTTCGCATTCTTCTCATACTTGTTGAACTGATCCTGGGTTTTTTCTGGTTTGGATCACGTAGCAATGTGGTACCACTCTGAAACAGTCCATCAAACCAGGTTTCGCTCAATATTTTAGAGGATAACGCATGTTAGGTCAAGGTTAGGTCTAAGATTTGCCCTCATCAGGCTCACAGTTTCGAGTTTTTCACATACTTGTTGAACAGATCCTGGGTTTTTTCTGGTTTGTATCACGCAGTAGTGTGGTACCACACTGAAACAGTCCATTAAACCTGGTTTGGATGAATATTTTAGAGGATAACGCATGTAAGGTCTAGGTTAGCCCTGGGATTTTCACTCATCAGACTCATACTTTCGCATTCTTCTCATACTTGTTGAACTGATCCTGGGTTTTTTCTGGTTTGGATCACGTAGTAATGTGGCACCACACTGAAACAGTCCATCAAACCTGGTTTCGCTCAATATTTTAGAGAATAATTCATGTTAGGTCTAGGTTAGGTCTGGGATTTGCTCCCATCAGGCTCGTTCTTTCGCATATCTCTCATACTTCATGGCTAGATCCTGGGCTGTTTCTGGATTGTATCACGTAGTAATGTGGTACCACGCTGAAACAGTCAATTAAACCTGGTTTCGATCAATATTTTAGAGGATAACGCAAGTTAGGTCTGGCATAGGTCTGGGATTCACCCTCATCAGGCTCATACTTTCGTGTTTTTCATATACTTGTTGAACAGATCCTGGGTTTTTTCTGGTTTGGATCCCGTAGTAGTGTGGTACCACACTGAAACAGTCCATCAAACCTGGTTTCGCTCAATATTTTAGAGGATAACGCATGTTAGGTCAAGGTTAGGTCTAAGATTTGCCCCCATCAGGATCACAGTTTCGAGTTTTTCACATACCTGTTAAACAGATCCTGGGTTTTTTCTGGTTTGGAACACGAAGTAGTGTGGTACCACACTGAAACAGTCCATTAAACCTGGTTTCGCTCAATATTTTAGAGGATAACGCATGTTAGGTCTAGGTTAGGTCTGGGATTTGCTCTCATGAGGCTCATTCTTTCGCATATTTCTCATACTTGATGGCTAGATCATGGGCTTTCTCTGGATTGCATCACGTAGTAATGTAGTACCACACTGAAACAGTCAATGAAACCTGGTTTCCGTCAATATTTTTGAAGCCATCGCAAGTTAGGTCTAGGTAAGGCCTGAGATTTTCACTGATCAGACTCATAATTTCGCCTTCTTCACATACTTGTTGAACGGATCCTGTGTTTTTTCTGGTATGGATCGCGTAGTAATATGGTACCACACTGAAACAGTCGATTAAACCTGGTTTTGATCAATATTTTAGAGGATAACGCATGTTAGGTCTAGGTTAGGTCTGGAATTTTCACTCTTCAGACACATACTTTCGCATTCTTCACATACTTGTTGAACGGATCCTGGGTTTTTTCTGGTTTGGATCGCGTAGTAATGTGGTACCACACTGAAACAGTCGATTAAACCTGGTTTTGATCAATATTTTAGAGGATAACGCATAGTTAGGTTTGGGATAGGTCTGGGATTTGACCTCATCAGACTCATACTTTCGCACACTTCACATACTCGTTGAACAGATCCTGGGTTATTTTCTGGTTTGGATCACATAGTAATGTGGTACCACACTGAAACAGTCGATTAAACCTGGTTTCGATCAATATTTTAGAGAATAATTCATGTTAGGTCTATGTTAGGTCTGGGATTTGCTCTCATCAGGCTCATTCTTTCGCATATTTCTCATACTTGATGGCTAGATCCTGGGCTGTTCCTGGATTGTATGACGTAGTAATGTGGTACCACGCTGAAACAGCGAATTAAACCTGGTTTCGATCAATATTTTAGAGGATAACGCAAGTTAGGTCTAGGTTAGGCCTGGGATTTGCCCTCATCAGGGTCATACTTTCGCAGTTTTAACATACATGTTGACCTGATCGAGGGTTTTTTCTGCTTTGGATCACGTAGTAAAGTGTTACCACACTGAAACATTCAATTAAACCTGGTCTTGATCAATATTTTAGAGGATAACACATGTTAGGTCTGGGTTAGGTCTAGGATTTGCCCTCATCAGGTTCATACTTTCGCATATTTCTCATACTTCATGGCTAGATCCTGGGCTGTTTCTGGATTGTATCACGTAGTAATGTGGTACCACGCTGAAACAGTCAATTAAACCTGGTTTGGATCAATATATTAGAGGATAACGCATGTTAGGTCTAGGTTAGCCCTGGGATTTTCACTCATCAGACTCATACTTTCGCATTCTTGCCATACTTGTTGAACTGATCCTGGGTTTTTTTCTGGTTTGGATCACGTAGTAATGTGGTACCACACTGTAACAGTCGATTAAACCTGGTTTCGATCAATATTTTAGAGGATAACGCAAGTTAACTCTGGGATTGGTCTGGGATTTGACCTCATCAGACTCATACTTTCGCACACTTCACATACTCGCTGAACAGATCCTGGGTTACTTTCTGGTTTGAATCACATAGTAATGTGGTACCACACTGAAACAGTCGATTAAACCAGGTTTCTATCAATATTTTTGAGGATAACGCATGTTAGGTCTAGGTTAGGCCTGGGATTTTCACTCATCAGACTCATACTTTCGCATTCTTCACATACTTGTAGAACGCATCCTGTGTTTTTTCTGGTTTGGATCACGTAGTAATGTGGGACCACACTGAAACAGTCAATTAAACCTGGTCTTGAAAAATATTTTAGAGGATAACGCATGTTAGGTCTGGATCAGGTCTAGAATTTGCCCTCATCATGCTCATACTTTCGCATCTTTCTCATACATCATGGCTAGATCCTGGGCTATTTCTGGATTGTATCACGTAGTAATGTGGTACCACGCTGAAACAGTCGATTAAACCTGGTTCCGATCAATATTTTAGAGGATAACGTAAGTTAGGTCTGGGATTGGTCCGGGATTTGACCTCATCAGACTCATACTTTCGCACACTTCACATACTTGTTGAACAGATCCTGGGTTTTTTCTGGTTTGGATCCCGTAGTAGTGTGGTACCACACTGAAACAGTCCATTAAACCTGGTTTCGCTCAATATTTTAGAGGATAACGCATGTTAGGTCTAGGTCAGGACTGGGATTTTCACTCATCAGACTCATACTTTCGCATTCTTCACATACTTGTTGAACGGATCCTGGGTTTTTTCTGGTTTGGATCACGTAGTAATGTGGGTCCACACTGAAACAATCAATTAAACCTGGTCTTGATAAATATTTTAGAGGATAACGCATGTTAGGTCTGGGATAGGTATGGGATTTGCCCTCATCATACTCATACTTTCGCACACTTCACATACTCGTTGAACAGATCCTGGGTTATTTTCTGGTTTGGATCACGTAGTAATGTGGTACTACACTGAAACAGTCGATTAAACCAGGTTTCGATCAATATTTTTGAGGACAACGCATGTTAGGTCTAGGTTAGGCCTGGGATTTTCACTCATCAGACTCATACTTTCGCATTCTTCACATACTTGTTGAACTGATCCTGGGTTTTTTCTGGTTTGGATCACGTAGTAATGTGGTACCACACTGAAACAGACGATTAAACCTGGTTTCGATCAATATCTTAGAGGAAAACGAAAGTTAAGTCTGGGATTGGTCTGGGATTTGACCTCATCAGACTCATACTTTCGCATTCTTCACATACTTGTAGAACGGATCCTGGGTTTTTTCTGGTTTGGATCACGTAGTAATGTGGTACCACACTGAAACATTCAATTAAACATGGTCTTGATAAATATTTTAGAGGATAACGCATGTTAGGTTTGGGTTAGGTCTAGGATTTGCCCTCAGCAGGCTCACAGTTTCGCGTTTTTCACATACTTGTCGAACTGATGCTGGGTTTCTTGTGGTTTGGATCACGTAGTAATGTGGTACCACACTGAAACATTCAATTAAACCTGGTCTTGATAAATATTTTAGAGGATAACGCATGTTAGGTCTGGGATAGGTCTGGGATTAGCCCTCATCAGACTCATACTTTCGCACACTTCACATACTCGTTGACGAGATCCTGGGTTTTTTTCTAGTTTGGATCACGCAGTAATGTGGTACCACACTGAAACAGTCGATTAAACCTGGTTTCGATCAATATTTTTGAGGATAACGCATGTTAGGTCTGGGATAGGTCTGGGGTTAGCCCTCATCAGACTCATACTTTCGCTTTCTTCACATACTTGTTGAACGGATCCTGGGCTTTTTCTGGATTGCATCACGTAGTAATGTAGTTCCACACTGAAACAGTCAATTAAACCTGGTTTCGATCAATATTTTAGAGGATAACGCAAGTTAGGTCTGGGTTAGGTCTAAGATTTACCCTCATCAGGCTCACAGTTTCGCGTTTTTCACATACTTGTTGAACGGATCCTGGGTTTTTTCTGGTTTGGGTCACGTAGTAATGTGGGACCACACTGAAACAGTCAATTAAACCTGGTCTTGATAAATATTTTAGAGAATAACGCATGTTAGGTCTGGGTTAGGTCTAGGATTTGCCCTCATCAGGGTGAAACTTTCGCATATTTCTCATACTTCATGGCTAGATCCTGGGCTGTTTCTGCATTGTATCACGTAGTAATGTGGTACCACGCTGAAACAGTCAATTAAACCTGGTTTCGATCAATATTTTAGAGGATAACGCAAGTTAGGTCTGGGTTAGGTCTAAGATTTGCCCTCATCAGGCTCACAGTTTCGCGTTTTTCACATACTTGTTGAACGGATCCTGGGTTTTTTCTGGTTTGGATCACGTAGTAATGTGGGTCCACACTGAAACAATCAATTAAACCTGGTCTTGATAAATATTTTAGAGGATAACGCATGTTAGGTCTGGGATAGGTCTGGGATTTGCCCTCATCAGACTCATACTTTCGCACACTTCACATACTCGTTGAACAGATCCTGCGTTATTTTCTGGTTTGGATCACATAGTAATGTGGTACCACACTGAAACATTCAATTAAACCTGGTCTTCATAAATATTTTAGAGGATAACGCATGTTAGGTCTGGGTTAGGTCTAGGATTTGCCCTCATCAGGCTCATACTTTCGCATATTTCTCATACGTCATGGCTAGATCCTGGGCTATTTCTGGATTGGATCACGTAGTAAAGTGGTACCACACTGAAACATTCAATGAAACCTGGTCTGGATAAATATTTTAGAGGACAACGCATCTTAGGTCTGGGTTAGGTCTAAGATTTGCCCTCATCAGGCTCACAGTTTCGCGTTTTTCACATACTTGTTGAACAGATCCTGGTTTTTTTCTGGTTTGGATCACGAAGTAGTGTGGTACCACACTGCAACAGTCCATTAAACCTGGTTTCGCTCAAATTTTTAGAGGATAACGCATGTTAGGTCTAGATTAGGTCTGGGATTTGCTCTCATCAGGCTCATTCTTTCGCATATTTCTCATACTTGATGGCTATATCCTGGGCTTTTTCTGGATTGCATCACGTAGTAACGTAGTACCACACTGAAACAGTCAATGAAACCTGGTTTCCATCAATATTTTAGAGGACAACGCAAGTTAGGTCTAGGTAAGGCCTGAGATTTTCACTGATCAGACTCATACTTTCGCCTCCTTCACATACTTGTTGAACGGATGCTGGGTTTTTTCTGGTTTGGAACACGTAGTAATGTGGTACCACACTGAAACATTCAATTAAACCTGGTCTTGATAAATATTTTAGAGAATAACGCATGTTAGGTCTGGGTTAGGTCTAGGATTTGCCCTCATCAGGCTCATACTTTCGCATATTTCTCATACTTCATGGCTAGATCCTGGGCTATTTCTGGATTGGATCACGTAGTAAAGTGGTACCACACTGAAACATTCAATGCAACCTGGTCTGGATAAAAATTTTAGAGGATAACGCATGTTAGGTCAAGGTTAGGTCTAAGATTTGCCCTCATCAGGCTCACAGTTTCGCGTTTTTCACATACTTGTCGAACAGATCCTGGGTTTTTTGTGGTTTGGATCACGTAGTAATGTGGTACCACACTGAAACATTCAATTAAACCTGGTCTTGATAAATATTTTAGAGGATAACGCATGTTAGGTCTGGGATAGGTCTGGGATTAGCCCTCATCAGACTCATACTTTCGCACACTTCACATACTCGTTGACGAGATCCTGGGTTTTTTTCTAGTTTGGATCACGCAGTAATGTGGTACCACACTGAAACAGTCGATTAAACCTGGTTTCGATCAATATTTTTGAGGACAACGCAAGTTAGGTCTAGGTAAGGCCTGAGATTTTCACTGATCAGACTCATACTTTCGCCTTCTTCAAATACTTGTTGAACGGATCCTGGGTTTTTTCTGGTTTGGAACACGTAGTAATGTGGTACCACACTGAAACATTCAATTAAACCTGGTCTTGATAAATATTTTAGAGGATAACGCATGTTAGGTCTGGGATAGGTCTGGGATTAGCCCTCATCAGACTCATACTTTCGCACACTTCACATACTCGTTGACGAGATCCTGGGTTTTTTTCTAGTTTGGATCACGGAGTAATGTGGTACCACACTGAAACAGTCGATTAAACCTGGTTTCGATCATTATTTTTGAGGATAACGCCTGTTAGGTCTGGGATAGGTCTGGGATTAGCCCTCATCAGACTCATACTTTCGCTTTCTTCACATAATTGTTGAACGGATCCTGGGCTTTTTCTGGATTGCATCACGTAGTAATATAGTACCACACTGAAACAGTCAATGAAAACTGGTTTCCATCAATATTTTAGAGGACAACGCAAGTTAGGTCTAGGTAAGGCCTGAGATTTTCACTGATCAGACTCATACATTCGCATTCTTCACATACTTGTTGAACGGATCCTGGGTTTTTTCTGGTTTGGATCACGTAGTAATGTGGTACCACACTGAAACATTCAATTAAACCTGGTCTTGATAAATATTTTAGAGGATAACGCATGTTAGGTCTGGGTTACGTCTAGGATTTGCCCTCATCAGGCTCATACTTTCGCATATTTCTCATACTTCATGGCTAGATCCTGGGCTATTTCTGGATTGGATCACGTAGTAAAGTGGTACCACACTGAAACATTCAATGAAACCTGGTCTGGATAAAAATCTTAGAGGATAACGCATGTTAGGTCAAGGTTAGGTCTAAGATTTGCCCTTATCAGGCTCACAGTTTCGCGTTTTTCACATACTTGTCGAACTGATGCTGGGTTTTTGTGGTTTGGATCACGTAGTAATGTGGTACCACACTGAAACATTCAATTAAACCTGGTCTTGATAAATATTTTAGAGGATAACGCATGTTAGGTCTGGGATAGGTCTGGGATTAGCCCTCATCAGACTCATACTTTCGCACACTTCACATACTCGTTGAAGAGATCCTGGGTTTTTTTCTAGTTTGGATCACGCAGTAATGTGGTACCACACTGAAACAGTCGATTAAACCTGGTTTCGATCAATATTTTTGAGGATAACGCATGTTAGGTCTGGGATAGGTCTGGGATTAGCCCTCATCAGACTCATACTTTCGCTTTCTTCATATACTTGTTGAACGGATCCTGGGCTTTTTCTGGATTGCATCACGTAGTAATGTAGTACCACACTGAAACAGTCAATGAAAACTGGTTTCCATCAATATTTTAGAGGACAACGCAAGCTAGGTCTAGGTAAGGCCTGAGATTTTCACTGATCAGACTCATACATTCGCATTCTTCACATACTTGTTGAACGGATCCTGGGTTTTTTCTGGTTTGGATCACGTAGTAATGTGGTACCACACTGAAACATTCAATTAAACCTGGTCTTGATAAATATTTTAGAGGATAACGCATGTTAGGTCTGGGTTACGTCTAGGATTTGCCCTCATCAGGCTCATACTTTCGCATATTTCTCATACTTCATGGCTAGATCCTGGGCTGTTTCTGCATTGTATCACGTAGTAATGTGGTACCACGCTGAAACAGTCAATTAAACCTGGTTTCGATCAATATTTTAGAGGATAACGCAAGTTAGGTCTGGGATAGTTCTAGGTTTTGCCCTCATCAGGCTCTTACTATCGCATATTTCTCATACTTCATGGCTAGATCCTGGGCTATTTCTGGATTGGATCACGTAGTAAAGTCGTACCACACTGAAACATTCAATGAAACCTGTTCTGGATAAATATTTTAGAGGATAAAGCATCTTAGGTCTGGGTTAGGTCTAAGATTTGCCCTCATCAGGCTCACAGTTTCGCGTTTTTCACATACTTGTTAAACAGATCCTGGGTTTTTTCTGGCTTGGATCACGTAGTAATGTGGTTCCACACTGAAACACTCGATTAAACTTGGCTTCGATCAATATTTTAGAGGATAACGCAAGTTAGGTCTGGGATAGGTCTGGGATTTGCCCTCATCAGGCTCATACTTTCGCGTTTTTCACATACTTGTTGAACGGATCCTGGGTTTTTTCTGGTTTGGGTCACGTAGTAAAGTGGGACCACACTGAAACAGTCAATTAAACCTGGTTTCGACCAACATTTTAGAGATTAATTCATGTTAGGTCTGGGATTTGCTCTCATCAGGCTCATACTTTCGTACACTTCACATATTTGTTGAACGGATCCTGTGTTATTTTCTGGTTTGGATCACATAGTAATGTGGTACCACACTGAAACATTCAATTAAACCTGGTATTGATAAATATTTTAGAGAATAACGCATGTTAGGTCTGGGTTAGGTCTAGGATTTGCCCTCATCAGGCTGAAACTTTCGCATGTTTCTCGTACTTCATGGCTAGATCCTGGGCTATTTCTGGATTGGATCACGTAGTAAAGTGGTACCACACTGAAACATTCAATGAAACCTGGTCTGGATAAAGATTTTAGAGGATAACGCATGTTAGGTCAAGGTTAGGTCTAAGATTTGCCCTCATCAGGCTCACAGTCTCGCGTTTTTCACATACTTGTCGAACAGATCCTGGGTTTTTTCTGGTTTGGATCACGTAGTAATGTGGGTCCACACTGGAAGAATCAATTAAACCTGGTCTTGATAAATATTTTAGAGGATAACGCATGTTAGGTCTGGGATAGGTCTGGGATTTGCCCTCATCAGGCTCATACTTTCGCATATTTCTCATACTTCATGGCTAGATCCTGGGCTATTTCTGGATTGGATCACGTAGTAAAGTGGTACCACACTGAAACATTCAATGAAACCTGGTCTGGATAAATATTTTAGAGGACAACGCATCTTAGGTCTGGATTAGGTCCAAGATTTGCCCTCATCAGGCTCACAGTTTCGCATTCTTCTTATACTTGTTGAACTGATCCTGGGGTTTTTCTGGTTTGGATCACGTAGTAATGTGGGACCACACTGAATCAGTTAATTAAACCTGGTTTCGACCAATATTTTAGAGAATAATTCATGTTAGGTCTAGGTTAGGTCTGGGATTTTCTCTCATCAGGCTCATTCTTTCGCATATTTCTCATACTTGAGGGCTAGATCCTGGGCTTTTTCTGGATTGGATCACGTAGTAATGAAGTACAACACTGAAACAGTCAATTAAACCTGGTTTCCATCAATATTTTAGACGACAGCGCATGTTAGGTCTAGGTTAGGCCTGGGATTTGCTCTGATCAGGGTCATACTTTCGCAGTTTTAACATACATCTGGACCTGATCGAGCGTTTTTTCTGCTTTGGATCACGTAGTAAAGTGGTACCACACTGAAACAGTCCATTAAACCTGGTTTGGATCAATATTTTAGAGGATAACGCATGTTAGGTCTAGGTTAGGTCTGGGATTTTCGCTCATGAGACTCATACTTTCGCATTCTTCACATACTTGTTGAACGGATCCTGGGTTTTTTCTGGTTTGGTTCATGTAGTAATGTGGTACCACACTGAAACATTCAATTAAACCTGGTCTTGATAAATATTTTAGAGGATAACGCATGTTAGGTTTGGCATAGGTCTGGGATTTGCCCTCATCAGGCTCATACTTTCGCATATTTCTCATACTTCATGGCTAGATCCTGGGCTATTTCTGGATTGGATCACGTAGTAATGTGGTACCACACTGAAACATTCAATTAAACCTGGTCTTGATAAATATTTTAGAGGATAACGCATGTTAGGTTTGGCATAGGTCTAGGATTTGCCCCCAGCAGGCTCATACTTTCGCATATTTCTCATACTTCATGGCTAGATCCTGGGCTGTTTTTGGTTTGGATCACGTAGTAATGTGGTTCCACACTGAAACAGTCGGTTAAACCTGGTTTCGATCAATATTTTAGTGGACAACGCAAGTTAGGTCTGGAATAGGTCTGGGATTTGCCCTCATCAGACTCATACCTACGCACACTTCACATACTCGTTGAACAAATCCTGGGTTATTTTCTTGTTTGGATCACATAGTAATGTGGTACCAAACTGAAACAGTCGATTAAACCAGGTTTCGATCAATATTTTTGAGGATAACGCATGTTAGGTCTAGGTTAGGCCTGGGATTTTCACTCACCAGACTCATACTTTCGCATTCCTCACATACTTGTTGAACGGATCCTGGGTTTTTTCTGGTTTGTATCACGTAGTAATGTGGTACCACACTGAAACAGTCCATTAAACCTGGTTTGGATCAATATTTTAGAGGATAACGCATGTTAGGTCTAGGTTAGCCCTGGGATTTTCACCCATCAGACTCATACTTTCGCATTCTTCTTATACTTGTTGGACGGATCCTGGGTTTTTTCTGGTTTGTATCACGTAGTAATGTGGTACCACACTGAAACAGTCCATTAAACCTGGTTTGGATCAATATTTTAGACGATAACGCATGTTAGGTCTAGGTTAGCCCTGGGATTTTCACCCATCAGACTCATACTTTCGCATTCTTCTTATACTTGTTGAACTGATCCTGGGGTTTTTCTGGTTTGGATCACGTAGTAATGTGGGACCACACTGAATCAGTCAATTAAACCTGGTTTCGACCAATATTTTAGAGAATAATTCATGTTAGGTCTAGGTTAGGTCTGGGATTTTCTCTCATCAGGCTCATTCTTTCGCATATTTCTCATACTTGAGGGCTAGATCCTGGGCTTTTTCTGGATTGGATCACGTAGTAATGAAGTACAACACTGAAACAGTCAATTAAACCTGGTTTCCATCAATATTTTAGAGGACAGCGCATGTTAGGTCTAGGTTAGGCCTGGGATTTGCTCTGATCAGGGTCATACTTTCGCAGTTTTAACATACATCTTGACCTGATCGAGGGTTTTTTCTGCTTTGGATCACGTAGTAAAGTGGTACCACACTGAAACTGTCCATTAAACCTGGTTTGGATCAATATTTTAGAGGATAACGCATGTTAGGTCTAGGTTAGGTCTGGGATTTTCGCTCGTGAGACTCATACTTTCGCATTCTTCACATACTTGTTGAACGGATCCTGGGTTTTTTCTGGTTTGGTTCATGTAGTAATGTGGTACCACACTGAAACATTCAATTAAACCTGGTCTTGATAAATATTTTAGAGGATAACGCATGTTAGGTTTGGCATAGGTCTAGGATTTGCCCCCAGCAGGCTCATACTTTCGCATATTTCTCATACTTCATGGCTAGATCCTGGGCTGTTTTTGGTTTGTATCACGTAGTAATGTGGTACCACGCTGAAACAGTCAATTAAACCTGGTTTCGATCAATATTTTAGAGGATAACGCAAGTTAGGTCTGGCATAGGTCTGGGATTCGCCCTCATCAGGCTCATACTGTCGCGTTTTTCACATACTTGTTGAACAGATCCTGGGTTTTTTCTGGTTTGGATCCCGTAGTAGTGTGGTACCACACTGAAACAGTCCATTAAACCTGGTTTCGCTCAATATTTTAGAGGATAACGCATGTTAGGTCTATGTCAGGCCTGATTTTTTCACTCATCAGACTCATACTTTCGCATTCTTCACATACTTGTTGAACGGATCCTGGGTTTTTTCTGGTTTGGATCAGGTAGTTATGTGGGTCCACACTGAAACAATCAATTAAACCTGGTCTTGATAAATATTTTAGAGGATAACGCATGTTAGGTCTGGGTTAGGTCTGGGATTTGCCCTCATCAGACTCATACTTTCGCACACTTCACATACTCGTTGAACAGATCCTGGGTTATTTTCTGGTTTGGATCACATAGTAATGTGGTACCACACTGAAACAGTCGATTAAACCAGGTTTCGATCAATATTTTTGAGGATAACGCATGTTAGGTCTAGGTTAGGCCTGGGATTTTCACTCATCAGACTCATACTTTCGCATTCTTCTTATACTTGTTGAACTGATCCTGGGTTTTTTCTGGTTTGGATCACGTAGTAATGTGGTACCACACTGAAACAGTCGATTAAACCTGGTTTCGATCAATATTTTAGAGGATAACGCAAGTTAAGTCTGGGATTGGTCTGGGATTTGACCTCATCAGACTCATACTTTCGCAAACTTCACATACTCGTTGAACAGATCCTGGGTTATTTTCTGGTTTGGATCACATAGTAATGTGGTACCACACTGAAACAGTCGATTAAACCAGGTTTCGATCAATATTTTTGAGGATAACGCATGTTAGGTCTAGGTTAGGCCTGGGATTTTCACTCATCAGACTCATACTTTCGCATTCTTCACATACTTGTTGAACGGATCCTGGGTTTTTTCTGGTATGGATCACGTAGTAATGTGGGTCCACACTGAAACAATCAATTAAACCTGGTCTTGATAAATATTTTAGAGGATAACGCATGTTAGGTCTGTGATAGGTCTGGGATTTGCCCTCATCAGACTCATACATTCGCACACTTCACATACTCGTTGAACAGATCCTGGGTTATTTTCTGTTTTGGATCACATAGTAATGTGGTACCACACTGAAACAGTCGATTAAACCAGGTTTCGATCAATATTTTTCAGGATAACGCATGTTAGGTCTAGGTTAGGCCTGGGATTTTCACTCATCAGACTCATACTTTCGCATTCTTCACATACTTGTAGAACGGATCCTGGGTTTTTACTGGTTTGGATCACGTAGTAATGTGGTACCACACTGAAACATTCAATTAAACCTGGTTTCGATCAATATTTTAGAGGATAACGCAAGTTAGGTCTGGGATAGGTCCGGGATTTGCCCTCATCAGGCTCATACTTTCGCGTTTTTCACATACTTGTCGAACAGATCCTGGGTTTTTTCTGGTTTGGGTCACGTAGTAGTGTGATACTACACTGAAACAGTCGACTAAACCAGGTTTCGATCAATATTTATGAGGATAACGCATGTTAGGTCTAGGTTAGGCCTGGGATTTTCACTCATCAGACTCATACTTTCGCATTCTTCACATACTTGTTGAACGGATCCTGGGTTTTTTCTGGTTTGGATCACGTAGTAATGTGGTTCCACACTGAAGCAGTCGGCTAAACCTGGTTTCGATCAATATTTTAGAGGATAACGCAAGTTAGGTCTGGGATAGGTCTGGGATTTGCCCTCATCAGACTCATACCTACGCACACTTCACATACTCGTTGATCAGATCCTGGGTTATTTTCTGGTTTGGATCACATAGTAATGTGGTACCAAACTGAAACAGTCGATTAAACCAGGTTTCGATCAATATTTTAGAGGATAACGCATGTTAGGTCTAGGTTAGCCCTGGGATTTTCACTCATCAGACTCAAACTTTCGCATTCTTCTTATACTTGTTGAACTGATCCTGGGTTTTTTCTGGTTTGGATCACGTAGTAATGTGGTACCACACTGAAACAGTCGATTAAACCTGGTTTCGATCAATATTTTAGAGGATAACGCAAGTTAAGTCTGGGATTGGTCTGGGATTTGACCTCATCAGACTCATACTTTCGCACACTTCACATACTCGTTGAACAGATCCTGGGTTATTTTCTGGTTTGGATCACATAGTAATGTGGTACCACACTGAAACAGTCGATTAAACCAGGTTTCGATCAATATTTTTGAGGATAACGCATGTTAGGTCTAGGTTAGGCCTGGGATTTTCACTCATCAGACTCATACATTCGCATTCCTCACATACTTGTTAAACTGATCCTGGGTTTTTACTGGCTTGGATCACGTAGTAATGTGGTACCACACTGAAACAGTCGATTAAACCTGGTTTCGATCCATATTTTAGAGAATAATTCATGTTAGGTCCAGGTTAGGTCTGGGATTTGCTCTCATCAGGCTCATTCTTTCGCATATTTCTCATACTTGATGGCTAGATCCTGGGCTGTTTCTGGATTGTATGACGTAGTAATGTGGTACCACGCAGAAACAGCGAATTAAACCTGGTTTCGATCAATATTTTAGAGGATAACGCAAGTTAAGTCTGGGATTGGTCTGGGATTTGACCTCATCAGACTCATACTTTCGCAAACTTCACATACTCGTTGAACAGATCCTGGGTTATTTTCTGGTTTGGATCACATAGTAATGTGGTACCACACTGAAACAGTCGATTAATCCAGGTTTCGATCAATATTTTTGAGGATAACGCAAGTTAAGTCAGGGATTGGTCTGGGATTTGACCTCATCAGACTCATACATTCGCACACTTCACATACTCGTTGAACAGATCCAGGGTTACTTTCTGGTTTGGATCACATAGTAACGTGGTACCACACTGAAACAGTCGATTAAACCAGGTTTCGATCAATATTTTTGAGGATAACGCATGTTAGGTATAGGTTAGGCCTGGGATTTTCACTCATCAGACTCATACTTTCGCATTCTTCACATACTTCTAGAACGGATCCTGGGTTTTTTCTGGTTTGGATCACGTCGTAATGTGGGGCCACACTGAAACAGTCAATTAAACCTGGTCTTGATAAATATTTTAGAGGGTAACGCATGTTAGGTCTGGGTCAGGTCTAGAATTTGACCTCATCATGCTCATACTTTCGCATCTTTCTCATACATCATGGCTAGATCCTGGGCTATTTCTGGATTGTATCACGTAGTAATGTGGTACCACGCTGAAACAGTCGATTAAACCTGGTTCCGATCAATATTTTAGAGGATAACGCAAGTTAAGTCCGGGATTGGCCTGGGATTTGACCTCATCAGACTCATACTTTCGCACCCTTCACATACTTGTTGAACAGATCCTGGGTTTTTTCTGGTTTGGATCCCGTAGTAGTGTGGTACCACACTGAAACAGTCCATTAAACCTGGTTTCGCTCAATATTTTAGAGGATAACGCATGTTAGGTCTAGGTCAGGCTTGGGATTTTCACTCATCAGACTCATACTTTCGCATTCTTCACATACTTGTTGAACGGATCCTGGGTTTTTTCTGGTTTGGATCACGTAGTACTGTGGGTCCACACTGAAACAATCAATTAAACCTGGTCTTGAAAAATATTTTAGAGGATAACGCATGTTAGGTCTGGGATAGGTATGGGATTTGCCCTCATCAGACTCATACTTTCGCACACTTCACATACTCGTTCAACAGATCCCGGGTTATTTTCTGGTTTGGATCACATAGTAATGTGGTACCACGCTGAAACAGTCGATTAAACCTGGTTCCGATCAATATTTTAGAGGATAACGCAAGTTAAGTCTGGGATTGGTCTGGGATTTGACCTCATCAGACTCATACTTTCGCACCCTTCACATACTTGTAGAACAGATCCTGGGTTTTTTCTGGTTTGGATCACGTAGTAATGTGGTACCACACTGAAACAGTCGATTAAACCTGGTTTCGATCAATATTTTAGAGGATAACGCAAGTTAAGTCTGGGATTGGTCTGGGATTTGACCTCATCAGACTCATACCTTCGCATTCTTCACATACTTGTTAAACTGAAACAGGGTTTTTTTCTGGTTTGGATCACGTAATAATGTGGTTCCACACTGAAACAGTCGGTTAAACCTGGTTTCGATCAATATTTTAGTGGATAACGCAAGTAAGGTCTGGGATTGGTCTGGGATTTGACCTCATCAGACTCATACTTTCGCACACTTCACATACTCGTTGAACAGATCCTGGGTTATTTTCTGGTTTGGATCACATAGTAATGTGGCACCACACTGAAACAGTCGATTAAACCACGTTTCGATCAATATTTTTGAGGATAACGCATGTTAGGTCTAGGTTAGGCCTGGGATTTTCACACATCAGACTCATACTTTCGCATTCTTCACATACTTGTTGAACGGATCCTGTGTTTTGTCTGGCTTGTATCACGTAGTAATGTGGTACCACACTGAAACAGTCCATTAAACGTGGTTTGGATCAATATTTTAGAGGATAACGCATGTTAGGTCTAGGTTAGCCCTGGGATTTTCAATCATCAGACTCATACTTTCGCATTCTTCTTATACTTGTTGAACTGATCCTGGGTTTTTTCTGGTTTGGATCACGTAGTAATGTGGTACCACACTGAAACAGTCGATTAAACCTGGTTTCGATCAATATTTTAGAGGATAACGCAAGTTAAGTCTGGGATTGGTCTGGGATTTTCACACATCAGACTCATACTTTCGCATTCTTCACATACTTGTTGAACGGATCCTGGGTTTTTTCTGGTTTGGATCACGTAGTAATGTGGGACCACACTGAATCAGTCAATTAAACCTGGTTTCGACCAATATTTTAGAGAATAATTCATGTTAGCTCTAGGTTAGGTCTGGGATTTTCTCTCATCAGGCTCATTCTTTCGCATATTTCTCATACTTGATGGCTAGATCCTGGGCTTTTTCTGGATTGGATCACGTAGTAATGAAGTACAACACTGAAACAGTCAATTAAACCTGGTTTCCATCAATATTTTAGAGGACAGCGCATGTTAGGTCTAGGTTAGGCCTGGGATTTGCCCTGATCAGGGTCATACTTTCGCAGTTTTAACATACATGTTGACCTGATCGAGGGTTTTTTTCTGCTTTGGATCACGTAGTAAAGTGGTACCACACTGAAACAGTCCATTAAACCTAGTTTGGATCAATTGTTTGGAGGATAACGCATGTTAGGTCTAGGTTAGCCCTGGGATTTTCACACATCAGACTCATACTTTCGCATTCTTCACATACTTGTTGAACGGATCCTGGGTTTTTTCTGGTTTCGAACACGTAGTAATGTGGGACCACACTGAAACAGTCGATTAAACCAGGTTTCGATCAATATTTTTGAGGATAACGCATGTTAGGTCTAGGTTAGGCCTGGGATTTTCACTCATCAGACTCATACTTTCACATTCTTCACGTACTTGTAGAACGGATCCTGGGTTTTTTCTGGTTAGGATCACGTAGTAATGTGGGACCACACTGAAACAGTCAATTAAACCTGGTTTCGACCAATATTTTAGAGAATAATTCATGTTAGCTCTAGGTTAGGTCTGGGATTTTCTCTCATCAGGCTCATTCTTTCGCATATTTCTCATACTTGATGGCTAGATCCTGGGCTTTTTCTGGATTGGATCACGTAGTAATGAAGTACAACACTGAAACAGTCAATTAAACCTGGTTTCCATCAATATTTTAGAGGACAGCGCATGTTAGGTCTAGGTTAGGCCTGGGATTTGCTCTGATCAGGGTCATACTTTCGCAGTTTTAACATACATGTTGACCTGATCGAGGGTTTTTTCTGCTTTGGATCACGTAGTAAAGTGGTACCACACTGAAACAGTCCATTAAACCTAGTTTGGATCAATTGTTTAGAGGATAACGCATGTTAGGTCTAGGTTAGCCCTGAGATTTTCACTCATCAGACTCATACTTTCGCATTCTTCTCATACATGTTGAACTGATCTTGGGGTTTTTCTGGTTTGGATCACGTAGTAATGTGGTACCACACTGAAACAGTCGATTAAACCAGGTTTCGATCAATATTTTTGAGGATAACGCATGTTAGGTCTAGGTTAGGCCTGGGATTTTCACTCATCAGACTCATACTTTCACATTCTTCACGTACTTGTAGAACGGATCCTGGGTTTTTTCTGGTTAGGATCACGTAGTAATGTGGGACCACACTGAAACAGTCAATTAAACCTGGTCTTGATAAATATTTTAGAGGATAACGCATGTTAGGTCTGGGTCAGCTCTAGAATTTGCCCTCATCATGCTCATACTTTCGCATCTTTCTCATACATCATGGCTAGATCCTGGGCTATTTCTGGATTGTATCACGTAGTAATGTGGTACCACGCTGAAACAGTCGATTAAACCTGGTTTCGATCAATACTTTAGAGGATAACGCATGTTAAGTCTGGGATTGGTCTGGGATTTGACCTCATCAGACTCATACTTTCGCACACTTCACATACTTGTTGAACAGATCCTGGGTTTTTTCTGGTTTGTATCACGTAGTAGTGTGGTACCACACTGAAACAGTCCATTAAACCTGGTTTGGATGAATATTTTAGAGGATAACGCATGTTAGGTCTAGGTCAGGCTTGGGATTTTCACTCATCAGACTCATACTTTCGCATTCTTCACATACTTGTTGAACGGATCCTGGGTTTTTTCTGGTTTGGATCACGTAGTACTGTGGGTCCACACTGAAACAGTCGATTAAACCTGGTTTCGATCAATATTTTAGAGGATAACGCAAGTTAAGTCTGGGATTGGTCTGGGATTTGACCTCATCAGACTCATACTTTCGCACACTTCACATACTCGTTGAACAGATCCTGGGTTATTTTCTGGTTTGGATCACATAGTAATGTGGCACCACACTGAAACAGTCGATTAAACCACGTTTCGATCAATATTTTTGAGGATAACGCATGTTAGGTCTAGGTTAGGCCTGGGATTTTCACACATCAGACTCATACTTTCGCATTCTTCACATACTTGTTGAACGGATCCTGTGTTTTGTCTGGCTTGTATCACGTAGTAATGTGGTACCACACTGAAACAGTCCATTAAACGTGGTTTGGATCAATATTTTAGAGGATAACGCATGTTAGGTCTAGGTTAGCCCTGGGATTTTCAATCATCAGACTCATACTTTCGCATTCTTCTTATACTTGTTGAACTGATCCTGGGTTTTTTCTGGTTTGGATCACGTAGTAATGTGGTACCACACTGAAACAGTCGATTAAACCTGGTTTCGATCAATATTTTAGAGGATAACGCAAGTTAAGTCTGGGATTGGTCTGGGATTTTCACACATCAGACTCATACTTTCGCATTCTTCACATACTTGTTGAACGGATCCTGGGTTTTTTCTGGTTTGGATCACGTAGTAATGTGGGACCACTCTGAATCAGTCAATTAAACCTGGTTTCGACCAATATTTTAGAGAATAATTCATGTTAGCTCTAGGTTAGGTCTGGGATTTTCTCTCATCAGGCTCATTCTTTCGCATATTTCTCATACTTGATGGCTAGATCCTGGGCTTTTTCTGGATTGGATCACGTAGTAATGAAGTACAACACTGAAACAGTCAATTAAACCTGGTTTCCATCAATATTTTAGAGGACAGCGCATGTTAGGTCTAGGTTAGGCCTGGGATTTGCCCTGATCAGGGTCATACTTTCGCAGTTTTAACATACATGTTGACCTGATCGAGGGTTTTTTTCTGCTTTTGATCACGTAGTAAAGTGGTACCACACTGAAACAGTCCATTAAACCTAGTTTGGATCAATTGTTTAGAGGATAACGCATGTTAGGTCTAGGTTAGCCCTGAGATTTTCACTCATCAGACTCATACTTTCGCATTCTTCTCATACTTGTTGAACAGATCCTGGGTTTTTTCTGGTTTGTATCACGTAGAAGTGTGGTACCACACTGAGACAGTCCACTAAACCTGGTTTGGATCAATTGTTTAGAGGATAACGCATGTTAGGTCTAGGTTAGCCCTGGGATTTTCACTCATCAGACTCATACTTTCGCATTCATCTCATACATGTTGAACTGATCTTGGGGTTTTTCTGGTTTGGATCACGTAGTAATGTGGTACCACACTGAAACAGTCGATTAAACCTGGTTTCGATCAATATCTTAGAGGCTAACGCAAGTTAAGTCTGGGATTGGTCTGGGATTTGCCCTCATCAGACTCATACTTTCGCACACTTCACATACTCGTTGAACAGATCCTGGGTTACTTTCTGGTTTGGATCACATAGTAATGTGGTACCACACTGAAACAGTCGATTAAACCAGGTTTCGATCAATATTTTTGAGGATAACGCATGTTAGGTCTAGGTTAGGCCTGGGATTCTCACTCATCAGACTCATACTTTCGCATTCTTCACATACTTGTTGAACGGATCCTGGGTTTTTTCTGGTTTGGATCAGGTAGTAATGTGGTACCACACTGAAACAGTCGATTAAACCTGGTTATGATCAATATTTTAGAGGATAACGCATAGTTAGGTTTGGGATAGGTCTGGGATTTGACCTCATCAGACTCATACTTTCGCACACTTCACATACTCGTTGAACAGATCCTGGGTTATTTTCTGGTTTGGGTCACATAGTAATGTGGTACCACACTGAAACAGTCGATTAAACCTGGTTTCGATCAATATTTTAGAGAATAATTCATGTTAGGTCTAGGTTAGGTCTGGGATTTGCTCTCATCAGGCTCATTCTTTCGCATATTTCTCATACTTGATGGCTAGATCCTGGGCTGTTTCTGGATTGTATGACGTAGTAATGTGGGTCCACACTGAAACAATCAATTAAACCTGGTCTTGATAAATATTTTAGAGGATAACGCATGTTAGGTCTGGGATAGGTCTGGGATTTGCCCTCATCAGACTCATACTTTCGCACACTTCACATACTCGTTGAACAGATCCTGGGTTATTTTCTGGTTTGGATCACATAGTAATGTGGTACCACACTGAAACAGTCGATTAAACCAGGTTTCGATCAATATTTTTGAGGACAACGCATGTTAGGTCTAGGTTAGGCCTGGGATTTTCACTCATCAGACTCATATTTTCGCATTCTTCACATACTTGTTGAACTTAAACTGGGTTTTTTTCTGGTTTGGATCACGTAGTAATGTGGTTCCACACTGAAACAGTCGGTTAAACCTGGTTTCGATCAATATTTTAGTGGATAACGCAAGTTAGGTCTGGGATTGGTCTGGGATTTGACCTCATCAGACTCATACTTTCGCACACTTCACATACTCGTTGAACAGATCCTGGGTTATTTTCTGGTTTGGATCACATAGTAATGTGGCACCATACTGAAACAGTCGATTAAACCACGTTTCGATCAATATTTTTGCGGATAACGCATGTTAGGTCTAGGTTAGGCCTGGGATTTTCACACATCAGACTCATACTTTCGCATTCTTCACATACTTGTTGATCGGATCCTGAGTTTTGTCTGGCTTGTATCACGTATTAGTGTGGTACCACACTGAAACAGTCCATTAAACCTGGTTTGGATGAATATTTTAGAGGATAACGCATGTAAGGTCTAGGTTAGCCCTGGGATTTCCACTCATCAGACTCATACTTTCGCATTCTTCTCATACTTGTTGAACTGATCCTGGGTTTTTTCTGGTTTGGATCACGTAGTAATGTGGTACCACACTGAAACAGACGATTAAACCTGGTTTCGATCAATATCTTAGAGGATAACGCAAGTTAGGTCTAGGTTAGGCCTGGGATTTTCACACATCAGACTCATACTTTCGCATTCTTCACATACTTGTTGAACGGATCCTGGGTTTTTTCTGGTTTCGAACACGTAGTAATGTGGGACCACACTGAATCAGTCAATTAAACCTGGTTTCGACCAATATTTTAGAGAATAATTCATGTTAGCTCTAGGTTAGGTCTGGGATTTTCTCTCATCAGGCTCATTCTTTCGCATATTTCTCATACTTGATGGCTAGATCCTGGGCTTTTTCTGGATTGGATCACGTAGTAATGAAGTACAACACTGAAACAGTCAATTAAACCTGGTTTCCATCAATATTTTAGAGGACAGCGCATGTTAGGTCTAGGTTAGGCCTGGGATTTGCTCTGATCAGGGTCATACTTTCGCAGTTTTAACATACATGTTGACCTGATCGAGGGTTTTTTCTGCTTTGGATCACGTAGTAAAGTGGTACCACACTGAAACAGTCCATTAAACCTAGTTTGGATCAATTGTTTAGAGGATAACGCATGTTAGGTCTAGGTTAGCCCTGAGATTTTCACTCATCAGACTCATACTTTCGCATTCTTCTCATACATGTTGAACTGATCTTGGGGTTTTTCTGGTTTGGATCACGTAGTAATGTGGTACCACACTGAAACAGTCGATTAAACCTGGTTTCGATCAATATCTTAGAGGATACGCAAGTTAAGTCTGGGATTGGTCTGGGATTTGACCTCATCAGACTCATACTTTCGCACACTTCACATCCTCGTTGAACAGTTCCTGGGTTATTTTCTGGTTTGGATCACATAGTAATGTGGTACCACACTGAAACAGTCGATTAAACCAGGTTTCGATCAATATTTTTGAGGATAACGCATGTTAGGTCTAGGTTAGGCCTGGGATTTTCACTCATCAGACTCATACTTTCACATTCTTCACGTACTTGTAGAACGGATCCTGGGTTTTTTCTGGTTAGGATCACGTAGTAATGTGGGACCACACTGAAACAGTCAATTAAACCTGGTCTTGATAAATATTTTAGAGGATAACGCATGTTAGGTCTGGGTCAGCTCTAGAATTTGCCCTCATCATGCTCATACTTTCGCATCTTTCTCATACATCATGGCTAGATCCTGGGCTATTTCTGGATTGTATCACGTAGTAATGTGGTACCACGCTGAAACAGTCGATTAAACCTGGTTTCGATCAATACTTTAGAGGATAACGCATGTTAAGTCTGGGATTGGTCTGGGATTTGACCTCATCAGACTCATACTTTCGCACACTTCACATACTTGTTGAACAGATCCTGGGTTTTTTCTGGTTTGTATCACGTAGTAGTGTGGTACCACACTGAAACAGTCCATTAAACCTGGTTTGGATGAATATTTTAGAGGATAACGCATGTTAGGTCTAGGTCAGGCTTGGGATTTTCACTCATCAGACTCATACTTTCGCATTCTTCACATACTTGTTGAACGGATCCTGGGTTTTTTCTGGTTTGGATCACGTAGTACTGTGGGTCCACACTGAAACAGTCGATTAAACCTGGTTTCGATCAATATTTTAGAGGATAACGCAAGTTAAGTCTGGGATTGGTCTGGGATTTGACCTCATCAGACTCATACTTTCGCACACTTCACATACTCGTTGAACAGATCCTGGGTTATTTTCTGGTTTGGATCACATAGTAATGTGGCACCACACTGAAACAGTCGATTAAACCACGTTTCGATCAATATTTTTGAGGATAACGCATGTTAGGTCTAGGTTAGGCCTGGGATTTTCACACATCAGACTCATACTTTCGCATTCTTCACATACTTGTTGAACGGATCCTGTGTTTTGTCTGGCTTGTATCACGTAGTAATGTGGTACCACACTGAAACAGTCCATTAAACGTGGTTTGGATCAATATTTTAGAGGATAACGCATGTTAGGTCTAGGTTAGCCCTGGGATTTTCAATCATCAGACTCATACTTTCGCATTCATCTTATACTTGTTGAACTGATCCTGGGTTTTTTCTGGTTTGGATCACGTAGTAATGTGGTACCACACTGAAACAGTCGATTAAACCTGGGTTCGATCAATATTTTAGAGGATAACGCAAGTTAAGTCTGGGATTGGTCTGGGATTTTCACACATCAGACACATACTTTCGCATTCTTCACATACTTGTTGAACGGATCCTGGGTTTTTTCTGGTTTGGATCACGTAGTAATGTGGGACC
Source organism: Colletes latitarsis (assembly GCF_051014445.1). NCBI lineage: Eukaryota > Metazoa > Arthropoda > Insecta > Hymenoptera > Colletidae > Colletes > Colletes latitarsis. The sequence goes on along the minus strand of NW_027488365.1, from coordinate 22,769,533 downwards.
ACTCTGAATCAGTCAATTAAACCTGGTTTCGACCAATATTTTAGAGAATAATTCATGTTAGCTCTAGGTTAGGTCTGGGATTTTCTCTCATCAGGCTCATTCTTTCGCATATTTCTCATACTTGATGGCTAGATCCTGGGCTTTTTCTGGATTGGATCACGTAGTAATGAAGTACAACACTGAAACAGTCAATTAAACCTGGTTTCCATCAATATTTTAGAGGACAGCGCATGTTAGGTCTAGGTTAGGCCTGGGATTTGCCCTGATCAGGGTCATACTTTCGCAGTTTTAACATACATGTTGACCTGATCGAGGGTTTTTTTCTGCTTTGGATCACGTAGTAAAGTGGTACCACACTGAAACAGTCCATTAAACCTAGTTTGGATCAATTGTTTGGAGGATAACGCATGTTAGGTCTAGGTTAGCCCTGAGATTTTCACTCATCAGACTCATACTTTCGCATTCTTCTCATACTTGTTGAACAGATCCTGGATTTTTTCTGGTTTGTATCACGTAGAAGTGTGGTACCACACTGAGACAGTCCATTAAACCTGGTTTGGATCAATTGTTTAGAGGAAAACGCATGTTAGGTCTAGGTTAGCCCTGGGATTTTCACTCATCAGACTCATACTTTCGCATTCATCTCATACATGTTGAACTGATCTTGGGGTTTTTCTGGTTTGGATCACGTAGTAATGTGGTACCACACTGAAACAGTCGATTAAACCTGGTTTCGATCAATATCTTAGAGGCTAACGCAAGTTAAGTCTGGGATTGGTCTGGGATTTGCCCTCATCAGACTCATACTTTCGCACACTTCACATACTCGTTGAACAGATCCTGGGTTACTTTCTGGTTTGGATCACATAGTAATGTGGTACCACACTGAAACAGTCGATTAAACCAGGTTTCGATCAATATTTTTGAGGATAACGCATGTTAGGTCTAGGTTAGGCCTGGGATTCTCACTCATCAGACTCATACTTTCGCATTCTTCACATACTTGTTGAACGGATCCTGGGTTTTTTCTGGTTTGGATCAGGTAGTAATGTGGTACCACACTGAAACAGTCGATTAAACCTGGTTATGATCAATATTTTAGAGGATAACGCATAGTTAGGTTTGGGATAGGTCTGGCATTTGACCTCATCAGACTCATACTTTCGCACACTTCACATACTCGTTGAACAGATCCTGGGTTATTTTCTGGTTTGGGTCACATAGTAATGTGGTACCACACTGAAACAGTCGATTAAACCTGGTTTCGATCAATATTTTAGAGAATAATTCATGTTAGGTCTAGGTTAGGTCTGGGATTTGCTCTCATCAGGCTCATTCTTTCGCATATTTCTCATACTTGATGGCTGGATCCTGGGCTGTTTCTGGATTGTATGACGTAGTAATGTGGGTCCACACTGAAACAATCAATTAAACCTGGTCTTGATAAATATTTTAGAGGATAACGCATGTTAGGTCTGGGATAGGTCTGGGATTTGCCCTCATCAGACTCATACTTTCGCACACTTCACATACTCGTTGAACAGATCCTGGGTTATTTTCTGGTTTGGATCACATAGTAATGTGGCACCATACTGAAACAGTCGATTAAACCACGTTTCGATCAATATTTTTGCGGATAACGCATGTTAGGTCTAGGTTAGGCCTGGGATTTTCACACATCAGACTCATACTTTCGCATTCTTCACATACTTGTTGATCGGATCCTGAGTTTTGTCTGGCTTGTATCACGTAGAAGTGTGGTACCACACTGAAACAGTCCATTAAACCTGGTTTGGATCAATTGTTTAGAGGATAACGCATGTTAGGTCTAGGTTAGCCCTGGGATTTTCACTCATCAGACTCATACTTTCGCACACTTCACATACTCGTTGAACAGATCCTGGGTTATTTTCTGGTTTGGATCACATAGTAATGTGGTACCACACTGAAACAGTCGATTAAACCAGGTTTCGATCAGTATTTTAGAGGATAACGCATGTTAGGTCTAGGTTAGGCCTGGGATTTGACCTCATCAGACTCATACTTTCGCATTCTTCACATACTTGTTGAACGGATCCTGGGTTTTTTCTGGTTTGGATCACGTAGTAATGTGGGACCACACTGAAACAGTCAATTAAACCTGGTTTCCATCAATATTTTAGAGGACAACGCAAGTTAGGTCTGGGATAGGTCTGGGATTTGCCCTCATCAGGCTCATACTTTCGCGTTTTTCACATACTTGTTGAACAGATCCTGGGTTTTTTCTGGTTTGGATCCCGTAGTAGTGTGGTACCACAATAAAACAGTCAATTAAACCTGGTTTCGATCAATATTTTAGAGGATATCGCAAGTTAGGTCTGGGATAGGTCTGGGATTTTCACTCATCAGACTCATACTTTCGCATTCTTCACATACTTGTTGAACGGATCCTGTGTTTTTTCTGGATTGGATCACGTAGTAATGTGGTAGCACACTGAAACATTCAATGAAACCTGGTCTGGATAAATATTTTAGAGGATAACGCAAGTTAGGTCTGGGATAGGTCTGGGATTAGCCCTCATCAGACTCATACTTTCGCTTTCTTCACATACTCGTTGAACAGATCCTGTGTTATTATCTGGTTTGGATCACATAGTAATGTGGTACCACACTGGAACAGTCGATTAGGCCAGGTTTCGATCAATATTTTTGAGGATAACCCATGTTAGGTCTAGGTCAGGTCTGGGATTTTCACTCATCAGACTCATACTTTCGCATTCTTCACATACTTGTTGAACGGATCCTAGGCTTTTTCTGGATTGGATCACGTAGTAATGTGGTACCACACTGAAACATTCAATGAAACCTGGTCTGGATAAATATTTTAGAGGATAACGCAAGTTAGGTCTGGGGTAGGTCTGGGATTAGCCCTCATCAGACTCATACTTTCGCACACTTCACATACTCGTTGAACAGATCCTGGGTTTTTTTCTGGTTTGGATCACGTAGTAATGTGGTAACACACTGAAACAGTCGATTAAACCTGGTTTCGATCAATATTATTGAGGATACCGCATGTTAGGTCTAGGTCAGGTCTAGGATTTGCCCTCATCATGCTCATACTTTCTCATATTTCTCATACTTCATGGCTGGATCCTGGGCTATTTCTGGATTGGATCACGTAGTAATGTGGTACCACACTGAAACAGTCAATTAAACCTGGTTTCGATTAATATTTTAGATGACAACGCAAGTTAGGTCTAGGTAAGGCCTGAGATCTTCACTGATCAGACTCATACTTTCGCCTTCTTCACATACTTGTTGAACGGATCCTGGGTTTTTTCTGGTTTGGAACACGTAGTAATGTGGTACCACACTGAAACTGTCGATTAAACCTGGTATCGAACACTATTTTAGAAGACAATGCAAGTTAGGTCTGGGATAGGTCTGGGATTTGCCCTCATCAGGCTCAAACTTTCGCGTTTTTCACATACTTGTTGAACAGATCCTGGTTTTTTTCTGGTTTGGATCACGTAGTAGTGTGGTACCACACTGAAACAGTCAATTAAACCTGGTTTCGATCACTATTTTAGAGGATAACGCAAGTTAGGTCTGGGATAGATCTGGGATTATCCCTCATCAGACTCATACTTTCGCACACTTCACATACTCGTTGACAAGATCCTGGGTTTTTTTCTGGTTTGGATCACGTAGTAATGTGGTACCACACTGAAACTGTCGGTTAAACCTGGTTTCGATCAATATTTTAGTGGATAACGCAAGTTAGGTCTGGGATAGGTCTGGGATTTGCCCTCATCAGACTCATACTTTCGCAGTTTTAACATACATGTTGACCTGATCGAGGGTTTTTTCTGCTTTGGATCACGCTGTAAAGTGGTACCACACTGAAACAGTCCATTAAACCTGGTTTGGATCAATATTTTTGAGGATAACGCATGTTAGGTCTAGGTTAGCCCTGGGATTTTCACTCATCAGGCTCATACCTTCGCATTCTTCACATACTTGTTGGACAGATACTGGGTTTTTTTCTGGTTTGGTTCACGCAGTAATGTGGTACCACACTGAAACATTCAATTAAACCTGGTCTTGATAAATATTTTAGAGGATAACGCATGTTAGGTTTGGGTTAGGTCTTGGATTTGCCCTCATCAGGCTCATACTTTCGCACACTTCACATACTCGTTGAACAGATCCTGGGTTATTTTCTGGTTTGGATCACATAGTAATGTGATACCACACTGAAACAGTCGATTAAACCTACTTTCGATCAATATCTTAGAGGATAACGCAAGTTAAGTCTGGGATTGGTCTGGGATTTGACCTCATCAGACTCATACTTTCGCACACTTCACATACTCGTTGAACAGATCCTGGGTTATTTTCTGGTTTGGATCACATAGTAATGTGGTACCACACTGAAACAGTCCATTAAACCTGGTTTGGATCAATATTTTAGAGGATAACGCATGTTAGGTCTGGCATAGGTCTGGGATTCGCCCTCATCAGGCTCATACTTTCGCGTTTTTCACATACTTGTTGAACAGATCCTGGTTTTTTTCTGGTTTGGATCACGTAGTAGTGTGGTACCACACTGAAACAGTCGATTAAACCAGGTTTCGATCAATATTTTTGAGGATAACGCATGTTAGGTCTAGGTTAGGCCTGGGATTTTCACTCATCAGACTCATACTTTCGCATTCTTCACATACTTGTTGAACGGATCCTGGGTTTTTTCTGGTTTGGATCACGTAGAAATGTGGTACCACACTGAAACAGTCGATTAAACCTGGTTATGATCAATATTTTAGAGGATAACGCATAGTTAGGTTTGGGATAGGTCTGGGATTTGACCTCATCAGACTCATACTTTCGCACACTTCACATACTCGTTGAACAGATCCGGGGTTATTTTCTGGTTTGGATCACATAGTAATGTGATACCACACTGAAACAGTCGATTAAACCTAGTTTCAATCAATATTTTAGAGAATAATTCATGTTAGGTCTAGGTTAGGTCTGGGATTTGCTCTCATCAGGCTCGTTCTTTCGCATATTTCTCATATTTGATGGCTAGATCCTGGGCTTTATCTGGATTGCATCACGTAGTAATGAAGTACAACACTGAAACAGTAAATTAAACCTGGTTTCCATCAATATCTTAGAGGACAACGCAAGTTAGGTCTGGGATAGGTCTGGGATTTGACCTCATCAGACTCATACTTTCGCACACTTCACATACTCGTTGAACAGATCCTGGGTTATTTTCTGGTTTGGATCACATAGTAATGTGGTACCACACTGAAACATTCAATTAAACCTGGTCTTGGTAAATATTTTAGAGGATAACGCATGTTAGGTTTGGGTTAGGTCTAGGATTTGCCCTCAGCAGGCTCATACTTTCGCATATTACTCATACTTCATGGCTAGATCCTGGGCTGTTTCTGGATTGTATCACGTAGTACTGTGGTACCACGCTGAAGCAGTCAATTAAACCTGGTTTCGATCAATATTTTAGAGGATAACGCAAGTTAGGTCTGGCATAGGTCTGGGATTCGCCCTCATCAGGCTCATACTTTCGCGTTTTTCACATACTTGTTGAACAGATCCTGGGTTTTTTCTGGTTTGTATCACGTAGTAGTGTGGTACCACACTGAAACAGTCCATTAAACCTGGTTTGGATCAATATTTTAGAGGATAACGCATGTTAGGGCTAGGTTAGCCCTGGGATTTGCACTCATCAGACTCATACTTTCGCATTCTCCTCATACTTGTTGAACTGATCCTGGGTTTTTTCTGGTTTGGATCACGTAGTAATGTGGTACCACACTGAAACAGTCGATTAAACCTGGTTTCGAACAATATTTTAGAGGATAACGCATGTTAGGTCTGCGTCAGCTCTAGAATTTGCCCTCATCATGCTCATACTTTCGCATCTTTCTCATACATCATGGCTAGATCCTGGGCTATTTCTGGATTGTATCACGTAGTACAGTGGTACCACGTTGAAACAGTCGATTAAACCTGGTTTCGATCAATATTTTAGAGGATAACGCAAGTTAAGTCTGGGATTGGTCTGGGATTTGACCTCATCAGACTCATACTTTCGCACACTTCACATACTTGTTGAACGGATCCTGGGTTTTTTCTGGTTTGGACCCCGTAGTAGTGTGGTACCATACTGAAACAGTCCATTAAACCTGGTTTCGCTCAATATTTTAGAGGATAACGCATGTTAGGTCTAGGTCAGGCCTGGGATTTCCACTCATCAGGCTCATTCTTTCGTATATTTCTCATACATGTTGAACAGATCGTGGGTTTTTTCTGGTTTGGATCACGTAGTAATGTGGGACCACACTGAAACAATCAATTAAACCTGGTTTCCATCAATATTTTAGAGGACAACGCAAGTTAGGTCTGGGATAGGTCTGGGATTTGCCCTCATCAGGCTCATACTTTCGCACACTTCACATACTCGTTGAACAGATCCGGGGTTATTTTCTGGTTTGGATCACATAGTAATGTGATACCACACTGAAACAGTCGATTAAACCTAGTTTCGATCAATATTTTAGAGGGTATCGCAAGTTAGGTCTGGGATAGGTCTGGGAATTGCCCTCATCAGACTCATACTTTCGCACACTTGACATACGCGTTGATCAGATCCTGGGTTTTTTTCTGGTTTGGATCACGTAGTAATGTGGTACCACACTGAAACATTCAATGAAACCAGGTCTGGATAAATATTTTAGAGGATAACGCAAGTTAGGTCTGGGATAGGTCTGGGATTAGCCCTCATCAGACTCATACTTTCGCTTTCTTCACATACTCGTTGAACGGATCCTGGGTTTTTTCTGGTTTGGATCACGTAGTAATGTGGTACCACACTGAAACAGTCGATTAAACCTGGTTATGATCAATATTTTAGAGGATAACGCATAGTTAGGTTTGGGACAGGTCTGGGATTTGACCTCATCAGACTCATACTTTCGCACACTTCACATACTCGTTGAACAGATCCGGGGTTATTTTCTGGTTTGGATCACATAGTAATGTGATACCACACTGAAACAGTCGATTAAACCTAGTTTCGATCAATATTTTAGTGAATAATTCATGTTAGGTCTAGGTTAGGTCTGGGATTTGCTCTCATCAGGCTCGTTCTTTCGCATATTTCTCATACTTGATGGCTAGATCCTGGGCTTTTTCTGGATTGCATCACGTAGTAATGAAGTACAACACTGAAACAGTAAATTAAACCTGGTTTCCATCAATATCTTAGAGGACAACGCAAGTTAGGTCTGGGATAGGTCTGGGATTTGACCTCATCAGACTCATACTTTCGCACACTTCACATACTCGTTGAACAGATCCTGGGTTATTTTCTGGTTTGGATCACATAGTAATGTGGTACCACACTGAAACAGTCGATTAAACCTGGTTTCGATCAATATTTTAGAGAATAATTCATGTTAGGTCTAGGTTAGGTCTGGGATTTGCTCTCATCAGGCTCATTCTTTCGCATATTTCTCATACTTGATGGCTAGATCCTGGGCTGTTTCTGGATTGTATGACGTAGTAATGTGGTACCACGCCGAAACAGCGAATTAAACCTGGTTTCGATCAATATTTTAGAGGATAACGCAAGTTAGGTCTAGGGTAGGCCTGGGATTTGCCCTCATCAGGGTCATACTTTCGCATTCTTCTCATACTTGTTGAACTGATCGAGGGTTTTTTCTGCTTTGGATCACGTAGTAAAGTGGTACCACACTGAAACAGTCCATTAATCCTGGTTTGCATCAATATTTTAGAGGATAACGCATGTTAGGTATAGGTTAGCCCCGAGATTTTCACTCATCAGACTCATACTTTCGCATTCTTCACATACTTGTTGAACGGATCCTGGGTTTTTTCTGGTTTGGATCACGTAGTAATGTGGGACCACACTGAAACAATCAATTAAACCTGGTCTTGATAAATATTTGAGAGGACAACGTATGTTAGGTCTGGGTTAGGTCTAGGATTTGCCCTCATCAGGCTCATACTTTCGCATATTTCTCATACTTCATGGCTAGATCCTGGGCTATTTCTGGATTGGATCACGTAGTAATGTGGTACTACACTGAAACAGTCAATTAAACCTGGTTTCGCTCAATATTTTAGAAGATAACGCATGTTAGGCCTAGGTTTGGCCTGGGATTTGCCTTATCAGGGTCATACTTTCGCAGTTTTAACATGCATGTTGACCTGATCGTGTGTTTTTTCTGCTTTGGATCACGTAGTAAAGTGGTACCACAACTAAAACAGTCAATTAAACCTGGTTTCGATCACTATTTTAGAGGATAACGCAAGTTAGGTCTGGGATAGGTCTGGGATTAGCCCTCATCAGACTCATACTTTCGCATATTTCTCATACTTGATGACTAGATCCTGGGCTTTTTCTGGATTGCATCACGTAGTAATGAAGTACAACACTGAAACAGTCAATTAAACCTGGTATCCATGAATATTTTAGAGGACAACGCATGTTAGGTCTAGGTTAGGCCTGGGATTTGCCCCCATCAGGGTCATACTTTCGCAGTTTTAACATACATGTTGACGTGATCGAGGGTTTTTTCTGCTTTGGATCACGTAGTAAAGTGGTACCACATTGAAACAGTCCATTAAACCTTGTTTGGATCAATATTTTTGAGGATAACGCATGTTAGGTCTATGTTAGGCCTGGGATTTTCACTCATCAGACTCATACTTTCGCACACTTCACATACTCGTTGACAAGATCCTGGGTTTTTTTCTGGTTTGGATCACGTAGTAATGTGGTACCACACTGAAACTGTCGATTAAACCTGGTATCGAACACTATTTTAGAAGACAATGCAAGTTAGGTCTGGGATAGGTCTGGGATTTGCCCTCATCAGGCTCAAACTTTCGCGTTTTTCACATACTTGTTGAACAGATCCTGGTTTTTTTCTGGTTTGGATCACGTAGTAGTGTGGTACCACACTGAAACAGTCAATTAAACCTGGTTTCGATCACTATTTTAGAGGATAACGCAAGTTAGGTCTGGGATAGGTCTGGGATTATCCCTCATCAGACTCATACTTTCGCACACTTCACATACTCGTTGACAAGATCCTGGGTTTTTTTCTGGTTTGGATCACGTAGTAATGTGGTACCACACTGATACTGTCGGTTAAACCTGGTTTCGATCAATATTTTAGTGGATAACGCAAGTTAGGTCTGGGATAGGTCTGGGATTTGCCCTCATCAGACTCATACTTTCGCAGTTTTAACATACATGTTGACCTGATCGAGGGTTTTGTCTGCTTTGGATCACGCTGTAAAGTGGTACCACACTGAAACAGTCCATTAAACCTGGTTTGGATCAATATTTTTGAGGATAACGCATGTTAGGTCTAGGTTAGCCCTGGGATTTTCACTCATCAGGCTCATACTTTCGCATTCTTCACATACTTGTTGGACAGATACTGGGTTTTTTTCTGGTTTGGTTCACGCAGTAATGTGGTACCACACTGAAACATTCAATTAAACCTGGTCTTGATAAATATTTTAGAGGATAACGCATGTTAGGTTTGGGTTAGGTCTTGGATTTGCCCTCATCAGGCTCATACTTTCGCATATCTCTCATACTTCATGGCTAGACCCTGGGCTGTTTCTGGATTGTATCACGTAGTAATGTGGTACCACGCTGAAACAGTCGATTAAACCCGGTTTCGATCAATATTTTAGAGGATAACGCAAGTTAAGTCTGGGATGCCCTCAGGGGCTGCCAGCCTTTCAGCTGCAGTACGGGCTTAACGAACCCGGGGTACCCGAGTCATACACACACCGTAAGCCTCCTGTTGGTCGTCACAACGACCCATTCACAATTCCCTATTGGTTTTGTGAATGGTACGTGACGGCAGGAGGAACGGGGGTCTTGGCTTAACCGCCTGGGCCACGAGTATGGCGACTCTATAAAATCGCCCTCCAATCCTAAGCTATGGTGCGCGGCGATGGGATGCATGGTTGGGGGAGAAGGCCCAATCCCAAGCGACCACCTCCGGGGAACCTGCCGAACCCCCGGAGTATATAGGCTTACCCGGGTAAGGCGGCTCTGCCCGGGCGGACCTTTTCTTCCGACCTGCTCGTGGGAATATTATGGAGTTCAATATTAAAACGGTGATGGGACGGGGTAAGTCAGAGGGGGAGGACGAAGGCGGTATTGGGACTGGAGTGACGGCGCTCGCGCCGCCTCCAACGCCTGGCCCGGCTTCGTGGAATGTGGAGGAGGACGACGAGACTGCGTCAGTCTCGTCCTTCTCCTCCACCAGGAGCCTCATAGGCTCTAAGAGGAAGAGGGCGGGGCAGGCCGTCGTCGAGGTGGGCGGGGCGATGAGCCCGTCGGTGAGGCTGAGTTGCCTCAGGGACGAGGTGACCGAGGAGATATCGGAGAGGATCTCCTCGTCCCTGAGGCGGGTGGAGAAAGTCGCCGCTGCCTGCGCCTTTAAGGGGCAGAAAAGCGGTGGCGCGGAGGCCCTGAAGGTCGCGGCGGAGGAAATGAGGGAGGCGGCGCGGGAGCTCAGAGGGCGGAACGCCCGTCTGCAGCTCCTGTTGGAGGAGGAGCGACAGGGGAGGAGGAGGGCAGAGGCGCTGTGGAACAGCGCGGCCCTCCCTCCCATCCTCCCTCCTCCTCCGCCGCCGCGTCCCTTGGCGGAGGTAAATAAGCGGAGTGCGGCGGCAGTGGTGCGGGGCACCGCGGGCCCCTCCACCCGCACTCCGCCCGTGAAGAAGTCCCCGTCCTCCTCAGAAGACGATCTTCTGAGGAGGATTGGGGACATGATTGATGGCAAGCTGGCCGCCTTCCGGGAGGAGCTCCTCGCCGGAAGAGCGGTCAGCAGGAAGGCGGTGCCTCCCCGACCTGTTCCGGTACAGTCGGGGAAGGCAAAGAAGGGCGGAGTGAAGGCTCCGCCCAGCGTTGCGGCACCAGGGCCCCGGGTCGCGACCCCCAAGGGGGGTGGTGTACCCGTGGTCGCGGTGGTCGCGTCCTCCACAGCACCCTCCCAAGGGGGGGTGGCGTGGAGTGAGGTGGTGGGGCGGAAGGCGAAGCGGGCGGCGAGGAAGGCCTCGCAACCGCAGCCTCCGCCTCCGCCGCCGGCGGCCAAGGTAAAGGCCGCGAAGGTCGGGAAGGCACGACCAGGTCGTCCCCCAAAAACGGCAGCGGTGACGCTGACCGTTGCGCAGGGGGGCGACCTGACCCTCGCGGAGGCGATGCGGCTCGCCAGGGAGAATATCTCCCTGGAAGAGCTGGGCATCGCCTCCGTGAGGGCGAAGAGAGCCGTGACCGGGGGTCTCTTGCTGGAGATCCCCGGTGCAGAAGCCGGCGCGGAGGCGGATCGTCTCGCCCAGAGGCTCCGGGAGCAGCTGGGCGAGCGAGGTGTCCGGGTCGCCCGGCCCACGAAGCGCACGGTGATGCGCGTTTGTGGGCTGGACGACTCGGTCAGCGCACAGGATGTGTCCCGTGCCCTAGCGAGGGCGGGGGACTGTCCTGAGGAGGACCTGCGGATCGGAGAGATCCGCAGGTCGCCCTCCGGCCTCAGGTCGGTGTGGGCCCGGTGCCCCCTCTCCGCCGCCCGTAAGGTGGCGGAATCCGGGAGGGTGTTGGTGGGGTGGGTTTCGGCGCGAGTGGAAATCCTCGCGCCGCGCCCGCTCCAGTGTCACCGCTGCCTCGAATTGGGGCACGTGAGGCAGTGGTGCACCTCGCCGGTGGACCGCAGCGGTCAGTGTTACCGCTGCGGTGCCAAAGAGCACCGTGCGAGCCAGTGCTCGGCGGCCCCCCACTGCCCGCTGTGTGCGGACATGGGGAGGCCAGCCAATCACAGGGTGGGGAGCAAGAAGTGCTCCCCCCCCTCCCGGAAGGAGAGGAAGAGGCCGGCTGCACCGGCTCCGGTGCCGAGGGCGGTGGCATCGTCCTCCATGGAGGTGGACGGTGCTACGGGGACGGACGGCCGGGAGGAGGCTGGCGCGGCCATTAATTAATGCCGCCCCGCCTCCTCCTCCAGGCCAACCTCAACCACTGCCGCGCGGCACAGGACTTGATGTCCCAAGTCCTCGCGGAGTGGGGGGTTGGCCTGGCGGTCGCCGCCGAGCCGTACCGCGTCCCTGATCACCCTCATTGGGTGGGCGACGCGGACGGCTTGGTGGCGACGGTATGGGGAGGGGGCGACGGGTCCCCACCGTTCTCCTTGTTGGAGCGCGGTCGGGGATTCGTCGCCGTGGACTGGGGGGGAGTCGCTGTGGTGGGGTGCTACATTTCGCCCCGTAGCGGTCACGCTGCGTTCGAGCTGTACTTGGCCGAGGTCGCGGCATGCGTGCAGCGCTACGCGGCCCGGCCGGTGCTGGTCCTGGGGGATTTTAATGCCAAGTCGGTGGCTTGGGGATCCCCCAGGACCTCCGTTCGCGGCGGGATCCTGGGCGATTGGGCGGCGGGGCTCGACCTCCGGGTATTGAACCGGGGGTCGGAGCACACATGCGTGCGGCGATATGGGGGGTCCATCGTGGATGTTGGATTCGCGACCCCCAACGCCGTGCGCATGGTGTCGGGTTGGCACGTGGTCGCGGGGGCAGAGACACTCTCCGATCACCGGTACATCCGGATGGAGGTCTCTGCCGCCGCGAGTGCATCCCGACACGGCCGCCTGCGTGGCACCCCACCACGCCGCTGGGCGCTTCGGCGCCTGGACAAGGACGCCCTGATGGCAGCTGCCCTCGCTGCAACTTGGCCGCAGGGAGCGGCCGAGTTGCCGAGCATAGAGGAGGAGGTCGCCCGGCTCGGAGCATTGGTCGCGGGTATTTGCGACGCGGCGATGCCTCGGGTCGGGCGGGCTTCTCCTCGCCGGGCGGTGTACTGGTGGTCGGACGCGATCGCGGAGATGCGAGTCGCGACTGTCCGCGCCCGACGCCAGTACACCCGCGCGCGCCGTCGTCAACGTACAGGCGACGGCGTGGCGCAAGCGAGGGCAGCTGATGACCTGTATGGAGCATACCGCGTGGCGCGGGTTGCTCTGCAGGTCGCCATCAAACGGGCCAAGACCCAGGCTTGGAAGGAGCTCCTCCAGAACCTTGATGACGATCCATGGGGGCGCCCATATAAGGTGGTGCTGAATAAGCTCCGCCCGTGGGCGTCCCCCGTCACCGAGGGTCTTGACCCCCGGCTGCTGGAGGACGTGGTCAATACACTCTTCCCAATTGGGGAGAGGGGACCGCGTCCTCCGGCGGCAGCGGCTGTCCCAGTGGAATGGACGGCCGAGCTGGGGGTCACGCAGGAGGAGCTGGCAGCGGCCATCAGACGGCTCGGGGTTCGTAACACGGCCCCGGGTCCGGATGGTGTGCCCGGCCGGGTTTGGGTCTTGACCCAGGGCGTCCTTGGGGCCGACCTCAGGGGGTTGTTCGACCGCTGCCTGAGGGACGGGCGATTCCCCCCCAGTTGGAAGGTGGCGAGGATGGTCCTCCTCCGGAAGGAGGGTCGGCCCGCGGAGTCTCCCTCCGCATACCGGCCCATTTGTCTCCTCGACGAGGTGGGCAAGCTCTTCGAGCGTGTGATTGCTGCCCGCCTCGTCGAGCACCTGTCGCGGGGTGATCCCGGTCTGGCCGACTGCCAGTTCGGTTTCCGGGGGGGCCGATCGACTATCGACGCGATAGGTCGTGTGAGGGCCCTCTCGGAGGCGGCCGTCTCCCGGGGAGGGGTGGCATTGGCAATATCCCTGGATATTGCCAATGCCTTTAACACCCTCCCCTGGGAAGAGATAAGGAGGGGGCTCGAATATCATCGAGTCCCTCCTTGTCTCAGGGCGGTCGTCGGGGATTATCTCCGCGGCAGGTGGATCGAGTATCCGGGCCGGGATGGTGATATGCGGAGGGAGGTGTACTGCGGTGTTCCGCAGGGGTCGGTCCTCGGGCCACTCCTGTGGAACATCGCGTACGACTCGGTGTTGCGGGCCGGCCTCCCCGACGGCGTCAGCACGGTGTGTTATGCGGATGACACACTGGTGCTGGCCGTCGGGGCGCACTGGGGGAGGGCCATGCGTCGCGCGGAGGAGGGGTCGCAACGCGTCGTCGACCGGATCAGGGGGATGGGGATGACGGTGGCGGTCCATAAGACCGAGGTGATTGCGTTTCATTCACCTCGGCAGGATCCGCCACCCCCTCTGATTCGGGTGGGTGGGGCTGACATCGAGGTGAAGCCCCAGATCAGGTATCTGGGGCTGATCCTCGATAGCCACTGGCGTTTCGAGAAGCATTTCCGCAGCCTGGTCCCCCGGTTGGAAAGGATGGTTGCGGCTCTGGGCCGGATCCTGCCCAACCTGGGGGGCCCGGCGGGCCGAGTTCGTCGCCTCTATGTGGCAATGGTCCAGTCGGTGGCCCTATACGGGGCCCCCATCTGGGCGGACGACCTGGCTGCCTCCCGGCGCAGCATGACTATGCTGCGTCGGGTGCAGAGGCGCATGGCGCTCAGGGTCGTCCGCGGGTATCGGACCATGTCACATAGGGCGGCGACGGTTCTAGCGGGGATGCCGCCCATGGACCTGCTCGCGCGGTCGCACGCGGTGATGTACCGGCACCGCGTCGACCGTCGCGCGGGGGTGGGGGCGGTCCCGGGCGGGCAGGAACCTGCTTGGGGCGATTTGAAGCGCCAGGCCCGGCAGTCCGTGTTGCTCGCGTGGCAGGAGCGGCTGGCTCTGCCAACCGCGGGGCACCGGACTGTCGGGGCTGTTCGGCCACTCCTGAAGGAGTGGCTGGACAGAGGCCATGGCAGCCTCACCTACAGGCTGGCGCAGGTATTTTCCGGGCATGGCAGCTTCGGAAGATACCTGTGCCGGATAGGGAAGGAGCCGACGGCGCGTTGCTGCCACTGCGACGCTGAGCAGGACACGGCGGATCATACCCTGGAGGTATGCCCCGCGTGGGAGGGGGAGCGCCGTGTCCTGGTCGGCGTCGTCGGGCGGGATGTCTCGCTGCCGGGCGTGGTGCGCGCCATGCTCGGCAGCTTGGAGAAGTGGAGGGCCGTGGCCTCCTTCTGCGAGAACGTAATGTTGCAGAAGGAGGCCGCGGGGAGGGAGCGCAAGCTTCAGCGGCGCGCTGAAGCTCGCGCTCGTGCGGTGGCCCGAGGTCGTCGCCCGGTCGCGAGGCGTCGCGGGCGGCCGCCTCGGCGTGGCGGATGACCTAGGCTGGGTGGGGGGTCCTGAGGGGACCCTCCTCCCGCCAGGCGGCGCCGTGTCGGACCGGTTGGGGGTAGGAGTGCCTCCCCCTACCGGTCCGACGCAAGGGGAGGCACCCTCGGCGGTCTGGTGCGGCCATGAACGCCCGGCCGCCGAGGGGTGGAAACGGGGTCGCGGGCGGTTGCGAGTTGGGGCTCGCAGCCGCCACTAAACGCGGCCCCGGGACGGATAGCGGCGGGATGGTGTGGCCCCGTCCCGACGCTATGAGGCAGTGTGTCTACTGGGGGGACCGATTGTCCCCCCGGGGGATGGGCGCGAAAGCGCGGGCACGGGGAGGATACCGGAAGAATGCTTCGAGCGATTCCCGGTATCCTCCCAAAGCGTGCCGAAGGGTCACCGTGGGGTTTTTAGTGGGTAGGTCCCGCGCCTGTCGATGTACGGGCGCGGGGAATCCCACACACCCCTCCCACCTCTCCCCAAGGAGGTGGGAGGGAGTCTTTCGAAGATTTTCCCCACGACAAAAAAAAAAAAAAAAAAAAAATGTATGACCCTGATGAGGGCAAATCCCAGGCCTAATCTAGACCTAACATGCGCTATCCTCTAAACTATTAATCGAAACTAGGTCTAATGGACTGTTTCGGTGTGGTACCACATTACTACGTGATCCAAACCAGAAAAACCGAATATCTGTTCAACAAGTATGTGAAAAATGCGAAAATATGGCCCTGATGAGGGCAAATCCCAGACCTAACCTAGACCTAACATGCGTTATCCTCTAAAATATTGATCGGAACCAGATTTAAAGGACTGTTTCAGCGTGGTACCGCATTGCAACGTGATCCGAACCAAAAAAAGCCCAGAATCTGATCATCAAGTATGAGAAATATGCGAAAGTATGAGCCTGATGAGAGCAAAACCCAGACCTAACATAGACCTAACATGCGTTATCCTCTAAAATATTGATCGAAACCAGATTTAAAGGACTGTTTCAGTGTGGTACCGCATTGCAACGTGATCCGAACCAAAAAAAGCCCAGAATCTGGCCATCAAGTATGAGAAATATGCGAAAGTATGAGCCTGATGAGAGCAAAACCCAGACCTAACATAGACCTAACATGCGTTATCCTCTAAAATATTGATCGAAACCAGGTTTAATGGTCTGTTTCAGCGTGGTACCGCATTACTACGTGGTCGATACCAAAAAAAGCCCAGAATCTGGCCAACAAGTATGAGAAATATGCGAAAGAATGAGCCTGATGAGTGCAAATCCCAGACCTAACCTAGACCTAACATGCGTTATCCTCTAAAATATTGACCGAGACCAGGTTTAATTTGACTGTTTCAGTGTGGTACCACATAACTACGTGATCCAAACCAGTGAAAGCCCAGGATCTGGCCAACAAGTATGCGGAAAATGTGAATGTATGAGCCTGATGAGAACAAATCCCAGACCTAAGCTAGACCTAACATGCGTTATCCTCTAAAATATTGACCGAGACCAGGTTTAGTCGACCGTTTCAGTGTAGTACCGCATTACTACGTGATCGAAACCAAAAAAGGCCCAGAATCTGGCCATCAAGTATGAGAAATATGGGAAAGTATGAGTCTGTTTGGTGCAAATCCCAGACCTAACCTAGACCTAACATGCGTTATTCTCTAAAATATTGACCGACACCAGGTTTAGTCGACTGTTTCAGTGTGGTACCAGATTACTACGTGATCCAAACCAGAAAAAGCCCAGGATCTGGTCATCAAGTATGAGAAATATGCGAAAGTGTGAGCCTGATGAGTGCAAATCCCAGACCTAACCTAGACCTAACATGCGTTATCCTCTAAAATATTGATCGAAACCAGGTTTAATGGACTGTTTCAGTGTGATACCACATTACCACTTGATCCAAACCAGAAAAAGCCCAGAATCTGGCCAACAAGTATGAGAAATATGCGAAAGAATGAGCCTGATGAGTGCAAATCCCAGACCTAACCTAGACCTAACATGCGTTATCCTCTAAAATATTGACCGAGACCAGGTTTAATTTGACTGTTTCAGTGTGGTACCACATAACTACGTGATCCAAACCAGTGAAAGCTCAGGATCTGGCCAACAAGTATGCGGAAAATGTGAATGTATGAGCCTGATGAGAGCAAATCCCAGGCCTAACATAGACCTAACATGCGTTATCCTCTAAAATATTGATCGAAACCAGGTTTAATCGACTGCTTCAGTGTGGTACCACATAACTACGTGATCCAAACCAGTGAAAGCCCAGGATCTGGCCAACAAGTATGCGGAAAATGTGAATGTAGGAGCCTGATGAGAGCAAATCCCAGACCTAAGATAGACCTAACATGCGATATCCTCTAAAATATTGACCGAGACCAGGTTTAGTCGACTGTTTCAGTGTGGTACCACATTACAACGTGATCCAAACCAGAAATAACCCTGGATCTGTTCAACAGGTACGTGAAGAATGCGAAAGTGTGAGCCCGATGTGTGCAAGTCCCGGACCTAACATAGACCTAACATGCGCTATCCACTAAAATATTGATCGTGACCAGGTTTAGTCGACTGTTTCAGTGTGGTACCACATTACTACGTGATCCAAACCAAAAAAAGCCCAGAGTCTGGCCAACATGTATGAGAAATATGCGAAAGTATGAGCCTGATGAGTGCAAATCCCAGACCTAACCTAGACCTAACATGCGTTATTCTGTAAAATATTGACCGACACCAGGTTTAGTCGACTGTTTCAGTGTGGTACCAGATTACTACGTGATCCAAACCAGTAAAGGCGCAGGATCTGGCCAACAAGTACGAGAAATATGCGAAAGTATGAGCCTGATGAGAGCAAATCCCAGACCTAACCTAGACCTAACATGCGTTATCCTCTAAAATATTGACCGAGACCAGGTTTAGTCGACTGTTTCAGTGTGGTACCACATTACTACGTGATCCATACCAGAAAACGGCCAGGATCTGGCCATCAAGTATGAGAAATATGCGAAAGTATGAGCCTGATGAGTGCAAATTCCAGACCTAACATAGACCTAACATGCGTTATCCTCTAAAATATTGATCGAAACCAGGTTTAATGGACAGTTTCAGTGTGGTACCACTTTACTAAGTGATCCAAGCTAAAAAAGGCCCAGAATCTGGCCAACAAGTATGAGAAATATGCGAAAGTATGAGCCTGATGAGTGCAAATCCCAGACCTAACCTAGACCTAACATGTGTTATCCTCTAAAATATTGATCGTGACCAGGCTTAGTCGACTGTTTCAGTGTGGCACCACATTACTACGTGATCCAAACCAGAAAAAGGCCAGGATCTGGCCATCAAGTATGAGAAATATGCGAAAGTATGAGCCTGATGAGAGCAAATCCCAGACCTAACATAGACCTAACATGCGTTATCCTATAAAATATTGATCGAAATCAGGTTTAATGGTCTGTTTCAGCGTGATACCGCATTACTACGTGATCGATACCAAAAAAGGCCCAGAATCTGGCCATCAAGTATGAGAAATATGCGAAAGTATGAGCCTGATGAGTGCAAATCCCAGACCTAAGCTAGACCTAACATGCGTTATCCTCTAAAATATTGACCGAGACCAGGTTTAGTCGACCGTTTCAGTGTGGTACCGCATTACTACATGATCGAAACCAAAAAAGGCCCAGAATCTGGCCATCAAGTATGAGAAATATGGGAAAGTATGACTCTGTTTGGTGCAAATCCCAGACCTAACCTAGACCTAACATGCGCTATTCTCTAAAATATTGACCGACACCAGGTTTAGTCGACTGTTTCAGTGTGGTACCAGATTACTACGTGATCCAAACTAGAAAAAGCCCAGGATCTGTTCATCAAGTATGAGAAATATGCGAAAGTATGAGCCTGATGAGTGCAAATCCCAGACCTAACCTAGACCTAACATGCGTTATCCTCTAAAATATTGATCGAAACCAGGTTTAATGGACTGTTTCAGTATGATACCACATTACCACTTGATCCAAACCAGAAAAAGCCCAGAATCTGGCCAACAAGTATGAGAAATATGCGAAAGAATGAGCCTGATGTGTGCAAATCCCAGACCTAACCTAGACCTAACATGCGTTATCCTCTAAAATATTGACCGAGACCAGGTTTAATTTGACTGTTTCAGTGTGGTACCACATAACCACTTGATCCAAACCAGAAAAAGCCCAGGATCTGGCCAACAAGTATGCGGAAAATGTTAATGTATGAGACTGATGAGAGCAAATCCCAGACCTAACATAGACCTAACATGCGTTTTCCTCTAAAATATTGATCGAAACCAGGTTTAATGGACAGTTTCAGTGTGGTACCACGGTACTACGTGATCCAAGCCAAAAAAAGCCCAGAATCTGGCCAACAAGTATGAGAAATATGCGAAAGAATGAGCCTGATGAGTGCAAATCCCAGACCTAACCTAGACCTAACATGCGTTATCCTCTAAAATATTGACCGAGACCAGGTTTAGTCGACTGTTTCAGTGTGGTACCACATTACAACGTGATCCAAACCAGAAATAACCCTGGATCTGTTCAACAGGTACGTGAAGAATGCGAAAGTGTGAGCCTGATGTGTGCAAATCCCGGACCTAACATAGACCTAACATGCGCTATCCACTAAAATATTGATCGTGACCAGGTTTAGTCGACTGTTTCAGTGTGGTACCACATTACTACGTGATCCAAACCAAAAAAAGCCCAGAGTCTGGCCAACATGTTATAGAAATATGCGAAAGTATGAGCCTGATGAGTGCAAATCCCAGACCTAACCTAGACCTAACATGCGTTATTCTCTAAAATACTGACCGACACCAGGTTTAGCCGACTGTTTCAGTGTGGTACCATATTACTACGTGATCCAAACCAGAAAAAGCCCAGGATCTGGTCATCAAGTATGAGAAATATGCGAAAGTATGAGCCTGATGAGTGCAAATCCCAGACCTAACCTAGACCTAACATGTGTTATCCTCTAAAATATTGATCGAAACCAGGTTTAATGGTCTGTTTCCGTGTGGTACCACATTTCCACGTGTTCCAAACCAGAAAAAGCCCTGAATCTGGCCATCAAGTATGAGAAATATGCGAAAGTATGAGCCTGATGAGTGCAAATCCCAGACCTAACCTAGACATAACATGTGTTATCCTCTAAAATATTGATCGAGACCAGGTTTAATTTGACTGTTTCAGTGTGGTACCACATAACTACGTGATCCAAACCAGTGAAAGCCCAGGATCTGGCCAACAAGAATGAGAAATATGCGAAAGTATGAGCATGATGAGAGCAAATCCCAGACCTAACCTAGACCTAACATGCGTTATCCTCTAAAATATTGATGGTGACCAGGTTTAGTCGACTGTTTCAGTGTGGTACCACATTACTACGTGATCCAAACCAGTAAAGGCGCAGGATCTGGCCAACAAGTACGAGAAATATGCGAAAGCATGAGCCTGATGAGAGCAAATCCCAGACCTAACCTAGACCTAACATGCGTTATCCTCTAAAATATTGACCGAGACCAGGGTTAGTCGACTGTTTCAGTGAGGTACCACATTACTACGTGATCCAAACCAGAAAAAGGCCAGGATCTGGCCATCAAGTATGAGGAATATGCGAAAGTATGAGCCTGATGAGAGCAAATCCCAGACCTAACATAGACCTAACATGTGTTATCCTATAAAATATTGATCGAAATCAGGTTTAATGGACTGTTTCAGTGTGATACCACATTACCACTTGATCCAAACCAGAAAAAGCCCAGGATCTGACCAACAAGTATGCGGAAAATGTTAATGTATGAGCCTGATGAGTGCAAATCCCAGACCTAACCTAGACCTATCATGCGTCATCCTCTAAAATATTGACCGAGACCAGGTTTAGTCGACTGTTTCAGTGTGGTACCACATTACTACGTGATCCAAACCAGAAAAAGGCCAGGATCTGGCTATCAAGTATGAGGAATATGCGAAAGTATGAGCCTGATGAGAGCAAATCCCAGACCTAACATAGACCTAACATGCGTTATCCTATAAAATATTGATCGAAATCAGGTTTAATGGACTGTTTCAGTGTGATACCACATTACCACTTGATCCAAACCAGAAAAAGCCCAGGATCTGGCCAACAAGTATGCGGAAAATGTTAATGTATGAGCCTGATAAGAGCAAATCCCAGACCTAACAAAGACCTAACATGCGTTATCCTGTAAAATATTGATCGAAACCAGGTTTAATGGACAGTCTCAGTGTGGTACCACATTACTACGTGTTCCAAGCCAAAAAAAGCCCAGAATCTGGCCAACAAGTAGGAGAAATATGCGAAAGTATGAGCCTGATGAGTGCAAATCCCAGACCTAACCTAGACCTAACATGCGTTATCCTCTAAAATATTGATCGAAACCAGGTTTAATGGACTGTTTCAGTGTGATACCACATTACCACTTGATCCAAACCAGAAAAAGCCCAGGATCTGGCCAACAAGTATGCGGAAAATGTTAATGTATGAGCCTGATAAGAGCAAATCCCGGACCTAACATAGACCTAACATGCGTTATCCTCTAAGATATTGACCGAGACCAGGTTTAGTCGACTGTTTCAGTGTGGTACCACATTACTACGTGATCCAAGCAAAAAAAAGCCCAGAATCTGGCCAACAAGTATGAGAAATATGCGAAAGTATGAGCCTGATGAGTGCAAATCCCAGACCTAACCTAGACCTAACATGCGTTATCCTCTAAAATATTGATCGAAACCAGGTTTAATGGACAGTTTCAGTGTGGTACCACTTTACTACGTGATCCAAGCCAAAAAAGGCCCAGAATCTGGCCAACAAGTATGAGAAATATGCGAAAGTATGAGCCTGATGAGTGCAAATCCCAGACCTAACCTAGACCTAACATGCGTTATCCTCTAAAATATTGACCGAGACCAGGTGTAGTCGACTGTTTCAGTGTGGTACCACATTACTACGTGACCCAAACCAGAAAAAGCCCAGGATATGGCCATCAAGTATGAGAAATATGCGAATGTATGACCCTGATGAGTGCAAATCCAAGGCCTAACCTAGACCCAACATGTGTTATCCTCTAAAATATTGATCGAAACCAGGTTTAATGGACTATTTCAGTGTCATACCACATTACCACTTGATCCAAACCAGAAAAAGCCCAGGATCTGGCCAACAAGTATGCGGAAAATGTTAATGTATGAGACTGATGAGAGCAAATCCCAGACCTAACATAGACCTAACATGCGTTTTCCTCTAAAATATTGATCGAAACCAGGTTTAATGGACAGTTTCAGTGTGGTACCACGGTACTACGTGATCCAAACCAAAAAAAGCCCAGAATCTGGCCAACAAGTATGAGAAATATGCGAAAGTATGAGCCTGATGAGTGCAAATCCCAGACGTAACCTAGACCTAACATGCGTTATCCTCTAAAATATCGATCGAAACCAGGTTTAATCGACTGTTTCAGTGTGGTACCATATTACTGTGTGATCCAAACCAGTGAAAGCCCAGGATCTGGACAACAAGAACGAGAAATATGCGAAAGTATGAGCATGATGATAGCAAATCCCAGACCTAACCTAGACCTAGCATGTGTTATCCTCTAATATATTGATAGAAACCAGGCATAATTGTCTGTTTCAGTGTGCTACCACATTACCACGTGATGCAAACCAGAAAAAACCCACGATCTGTTCACAAGGTATGTGAAGAATGCCAACGTGTGAGCCTGATGAGGGCAAATACAAGGCCTAACCAAGACCTTAGTTGCGTTATCCTCTAAAATATTGATCGAAACCAGGTTTAAAGGAATGTTTCAGCGTGGTACCACATTGCAACGTGATCCGAACCAAAAAAAGCCCAGAATCTGGCCATCAAGTATGAGAAATATGCGAAAGTATGAGCCTAATGAGTGCAAATCCCAGACCTAACCTAGACATAACATGTGTTATCCTCTAAAATATTGATCGAGACCAGGTTTAATTTGACTGTTTCAGTGTGGTACCACATAACTACGTGATCCAAACCAGTGAAAGCCCAGGATCTGGCCAACAAGAATGAGAAATATGCGAAAGTATGAGCATGATGAGAGCAAATCCCAGACCTAACCTAGACCTAACATGCGTTATCCTCTAAAATATTGATGGTGACCAGGTTTAGTCGACTGTTTCAGTGTGGTACCACATTACTACGTGATCCAAACCAGTAAAGGCGCAGGATCTGGCCAACAAGTACGAGAAATATGCGAAAGCATGAGCCTGATGAGAGCAAATCCCAGACCTAACCTAGACCTAACATGCGTTATCCTCTAAAATATTGACCGAGACCAGGGTTAGTCGACTGTTTCAGTGAGGTACCACATTACTACGTGATCCAAACCAGAAAAAGGCCAGGATCTGGCCATCAAGTATGAGGAATATGCGAAAGTATGAGCCTGATGAGAGCAAATCCCAGACCTAACATAGACCTAACATGTGTTATCCTATAAAATATTGATCGAAATCAGGTTTAATGGACTGTTTCAGTGTGATACCACATTACCACTTGATCCAAACCAGAAAAAGCCCAGGATCTGACCAACAAGTATGCGGAAAATGTTAATGTATGAGCCTGATGAGTGCAAATCCCAGACCTAACCTAGACCTATCATGCGTCATCCTCTAAAATATTGACCGAGACCAGGTTTAGTCGACTGTTTCAGTGTGGTACCACATTACTACGTGATCCAAACCAGAAAAAGGCCAGGATCTGGCCATCAAGTATGAGGAATATGCGAAAGTATGAGCCTGATGAGAGCAAATCCCAGACCTAACATAGACCTAACATGCGTTATCCTATAAAATATTGATCGAAATCAGGTTTAATGGACTGTTTCAGTGTGATACCACATTACCACTTGATCCAAACCAGAAAAAGCCCAGGATCTGGCCAACAAGTATGCGGAAAATGTTAATGTATGAGCCTGATAAGAGCAAATCCCAGACCTAACAAAGACCTAACATGCGTTATCCTGTAAAATATTGATCGAAACCAGGTTTAATGGACAGTCTCAGTGTGGTACCACATTACTACGTGTTCCAAGCCAAAAAAAGCCCAGAATCTGGCCAACAAGTAGGAGAAATATGCGAAAGTATGAGCCTGATGAGTGCAAATCCCAGACCTAACCTAGACCTAACATGCGTTATCCTCTAAAATATTGATCGAAACCAGGTTTAATGGACTGTTTCAGTGTGATACCACATTACCACTTGATCCAAACCAGAAAAAGCCCAGGATCTGGCCAACAAGTATGCGGAAAATGTTAATGTATGAGCCTGATAAGAGCAAATCCCGGACCTAACATAGACCTAACATGCGTTATCCTCTAAGATATTGACCGAGACCAGGTTTAGTCGACTGTTTCAGTGTGGTACCACATTACTACGTGATCCAAGCAAAAAAAAGCCCAGAATCTGGCCAACAAGTATGAGAAATATGCGAAAGTATGAGCCTGATGAGTGCAAATCCCAGACCTAACCTAGACCTAACATGCGTTATCCTCTAAAATATTGATCGAAACCAGGTTTAATGGACAGTTTCAGTGTGGTACCACTTTACTACGTGATCCAAGCCAAAAAAGGCCCAGAATCTGGCCAACAAGTATGAGAAATAGGCGAAAGTATGAGCCTGATGAGTGCAAATCCCAGACCTAACCTAGACCTAACATGCGTTATCCTCTAAAATATTGACCGAGACCAGGTGTAGTCGACTGTTTCAGTGTGGTACCACATTACTACGTGACCCAAACCAGAAAAAGCCCAGGATATGGCCATCAAGTATGAGAAATATGCGAATGTATGACCCTGATGAGTGCAAATCCAAGGCCTAACCTAGACCCAACATGTGTTATCCTCTAAAATATTGATCGAAACCAGGTTTAATGGACTATTTCAGTGTCATACCACATTACCACTTGATCCAAACCAGAAAAAGCCCAGGATCTGGCCAACAAGTATGCGGAAAATGTTAATGTATGAGACTGATGAGAGCAAATCCCAGACCTAACATAGACCTAACATGCGTTTTCCTCTAAAATATTGATCGAAACCAGGTTTAATGGACAGTTTCAGTGTGGTACCACGGTACTACGTGATCCAAACCAAAAAAAGCCCAGAATCTGGCCAACAAGTATGAGAAATATGCGAAAGTATGAGCCTGATGAGTGCAAATCCCAGACGTAACCTAGACCTAACATGCGTTATCCTCTAAAATATCGATCGAAACCAGGTTTAATCGACTGTTTCAGTGTGGTACCATATTACTGTGTGATCCAAACCAGTGAAAGCCCAGGATCTGGACAACAAGAACGAGAAATATGCGAAAGTATGAGCATGATGATAGCAAATCCCAGACCTAACCTAGACCTAGCATGTGTTATCCTCTAATATATTGATAGAAACCAGGCATAATTGTCTGTTTCAGTGTGCTACCACATTACCACGTGATGCAAACCAGAAAAAACCCACGATCTGTTCACAAGGTATGTGAAGAATGCCAACGTGTGAGCCTGATGAGGGCAAATACAAGGCCTAACCAAGACCTTAGTTGCGTTATCCTCTAAAATATTGATCGAAACCAGGTTTAAAGGAATGTTTCAGCGTGGTACCACATTGCAACGTGATCCGAACCAAAAAAAGCCCAGAATCTGGCCATCAAGTATGAGAAATATGCGAAAGTATGAGCCTAATGAGTGCAAATCCCAGACCTAACCTAGACATAACATGTGTTATCCTCTAAAATATTGATCGAGACCAGGTTTAATTTGACTGTTTCAGTCTGGTACCACATAACTACGTGATCCAAACCAGTGAAAGCCCAGGATCTGGCCAACAAGAATGAGAAATATGCGAAAGTATGAGCATGATGAGAGCAAATCCCAGACCTAACCTAGACCTAACATGCGTTATCCTCTAAAATATTGATGGTGACCAGGTTTAGTCGACTGTTTCAGTGTGGTACCACATTACTACGTGATCCAAACCAGTAAAGGCGCAGGATCTGGCCAACAAGTACGAGAAATATGCGAAAGCATGAGCCTGATGAGAGCAAATCCCAGACCTAACCTAGACCTAACATGCGTTATCCTCTAAAATATTGACCGAGACCAGGTTTAATGGACTGTTTCAGTGTGATACCACATTACCACTTGATCCAAACCAGAAAAAGCCCAGGATCTGACCAACAAGTATGCGGAAAATGTTAATGTATGAGCCTGGTGAGTGCAAATCCCAGACCTAACCTAGACCTATCATGCGTCATCCTCTAAAATATTGACCGAGACCAGGTTTAGTCGACTGTTTCAGTGTGGTACCACATTACTACGTGATCCAAACCAGAAAAAGGCCAGGATCTGGCCATCAAGTATGAGGAATATGCGAAAGTATGAGCCTGATGAGAGCAAATCCCAGACCTAACATAGACCTAACATGCGTTATCCTATAAAATATTGATCGAAATCAGGTTTAATGGACTGTTTCAGTGTGATACCACATTACCACTTGATCCAAACCAGAAAAAGCCCAGGATCTGGCCAACAAGTATGCGGAAAATGTTAATGTATGAGCCTGATAAGAGCAAATCCCAGACCTAACAAAGACCTAACATGCGTTATCCTGTAAAATATTGATCGAAACCAGGTTTAATGGACAGTCTCAGTGTGGTACCACATTACTACGTGTTCCAAGCCAAAAAAAGCCCAGAATCTGGCCAACAAGTAAGAGAAATATGCGAAAGTATGAGCCTGATGAGTGCAAATCCCAGACCTAACCTAGACCTAACATGCGTTATCCTCTAAAATATTGATCGAAACCAGGTTTAATGGACTGTTTCAGTGTGATACCACATTACCACTTGATCCAAACCAGAAAAAGCCCAGGATCTGGCCAACAAGTATGCGGAAAATGTTAATGTATGAGCCTGATAAGAGCAAATCCCGGACCTAACATAGACCTAACATGCGTTATCCTCTAAGATATTGACCGAGACCAGGTTTAGTCGACTGTTTCAGTGTGGTACCACATTACTACGTGATCCAAGCAAAAAAAAGCCCAGAATCTGGCCAACAAGTATGAGAAATATGCGAAAGTATGAGCCTGATGAGTGCAAATCCCAGACCTAACCTAGACCTAACATGCGTTATCCTCTAAAATATTGATCGAAACCAGGTTTAATGGACAGTTTCAGTGTGGTACCACTTTACTACGTGATCCAAGCCAAAAAAGGCCCAGAATCTGGCCAACAAGTATGAGAAATATGCGAAAGTATGAGCCTGATGAGTGCAAATCCCAGACCTAACCTAGACCTAACATGCGTTATCCTCTAAAATATTGACCGAGACCAGGTGTAGTCGACTGTTTCAGTGTGGTACCACATTACTACGTGATCCAAACCAGAAAAAGCCCAGGATATGGCCATCAAGTATGAGAAATATGCGAATGTATGACCCTGATGAGTGCAAATCCAAGGCCTAACCTAGACCCAACATGTGTTATCCTCTAAAATATTGATCGAAACCAGGTTTAATGGACTATTTCAGTGTCATACCACATTACCACTTGATCCAAACCAGAAAAAGCCCAGGATCTGGCCAACAAGTATGCGGAAAATGTTAATGTATGAGACTGATGAGAGCAAATCCCAGACCTAACATAGACCTAACATGCGTTTTCCTCTAAAATATTGATCGAAACCAGGTTTAATGGACAGTTTCAGTGTGGTACCACGGTACTACGTGATCCAAACCAAAAAAAGCCCAGAATCTGGCCAACAAGTATGAGAAATATGCGAAAGTATGAGCCTGATGAGTGCAAATCCCAGACGTAACCTAGACCTAACATGCGTTATCCTCTAAAATATCGATCGAAACCAGGTTTAATCGACTGTTTCAGTATGGTACCATATTACTGTGTGATCCAAACCAGTGAAAGCCCAGGATCTGGACAACAAGAACGAGAAATATGCGAAAGTATGAGCATGATGATAGCAAATCCCAGACCTAACCTAGACCTAGCATGTGTTATCCTCTAATATATTGATAGAAACCAGGCATAATTGTCTGTTTCAGTGTGCTACCACATTACCACGTGTTGCAAACCAGAAAAAACCCACGATCTGTTCACAAGGTATGTGAAGAATGCCAACGTGTGAGCCTGATGAGGGCAAATACAAGGCCTAACCAAGACCTAAGTTGCGTTATCCTCTAAAATATTGATCGAAACCAGGTTTAAAGGAATGTTTCAGCGTGGTACCACATTGCAACGTGATCCGAACCAAAAAAAGCCCAGAATCTGGCCATCAAGTATGAGAAATATGCGAAAGTATGAGCCTAATGAGAGCAAATCCCAGACCTAACATAGACCTAACATGCGTTATCCTCTAAAATATTGATCGAAACCAGGTTTAATGGACAGTTTCAGTGTGGTACCACTTTACTACGTGATCCAAGCCAAAAAAGGCCCAGAATCTGGCCAACAAGTATGAGAAATATGCGAAAGTATGAGCCTGATGAGTGCAAATCCCAGACCTAACCTAGACCTAACATGTGCTATCCTCTAAGATATTGACCGAGACCAGGTTTAGTCGACTGTTTCAGTGTGGTACCACATTACTACGTGATCCAAACCAGAAAAAGGCCAGGACCTGGCCATCAAGTATGAGAAATATGCGAAAGTATGAGCCTGATGAGAGCAAATCCCAGACCTAACATAGACCTAACATGCGTTATCCTATAAAATATTGATCGAAACCAGGTTTAATGGTCTGTTTCAGCGTGGTACCGCATTACTACGTGATCGATACCAGAAAAGGCCCAGAATCTGGCCATCAAGTATGAGCAATATGCGAAAGTATGAGCCTGATGAGTGCAAATCCCAGACCTAACCTAGACCTAACATGTGTTATCCTCTAAAATATTGATCGTGACCAGGCTTAGTCGACTGTTTCAGTGTGGTACCACATTTCTACGCGATACAAACCAGAAAAGGCGCAGGATCTGGCCAACAACTACGAGAAATATGCGAAAGTATGAGCCTGATGGGTGCAAATCCCAGACCTAGCATAGTCCTAACATGCGTTATCCACTAAAGTATTGATCGTGACCAGGTTTAGTCGACTGTTTCAGTGTGGTACCACATTACTACGTGATCCAAACCAGAAAAAGGCCAGGATCTGGCCATCAAGTATAAGAAATATGCGAAAGTATGAGCCTGATGGGTGCAAATCCCAGACCTAACCTAGACCTAACATGTGTTATCCTCTAAAATATTGATCGTGACCAGGCTTAGTCGACTGTTTCAGTGTGGTACCACATTACTACGCGATACAAACCAGAAAAGGCGCAGGATCTGGCCAACAAGTACGAGAAATATGCGAAAGTATGAGCCTGATGAGAGCAAATCCCAGACCTAACCTAGACCTAACATGCGTTATCCTCTAAAATATTGACCGAGACCAGGTTTAGTCGACTGTTTCAGTGTGGTACCACATTACCACTTGATCCAAACCAGAAAAAGCCCAGGATCTGGCCAACAAGTATGCGGAAAATGTGAATGTATGAGCCTGATGAGAGCAAATCCCAGACCTAACATAGACCTAACATGCGTTATCCTCTAAGATATTGACCGAGACCAGGTTTAGTCGACTGTTTCAGTGTGGTACCACATTACTACGTGATCCAAGCCAAAAAAAGCCCAGAATCTGGCCAACAAGTATGAGAAATATGCGAAAGTATGAGCCTGATGAGTGCAAATCCCAGACCTAACCTAGACCTAACATGCGTTATCCTCTAAAATATTGATCGAAACCAGGTTTAATGGACAGTTTCAGTGTGGTACCACTTTACTACGTGATCCAAGCCAAAAAAGGCCCAGAATCTGGCCAACAAGTATGAGAAATATGCGAAAGTATGAGCCTGATGAGTGCAAATCCCAGACCTAACCTAGACCTAACATGTGTTATCCTCTAAAATATTGACCGAGACCAGGTTTAGTCGACTGTTTCAGTGTGGTACCACATTACTACGTGATCCAAACCAGAAAAAGGCCAGGACCTGGCCATCAAGTATGAGAAATATGCGAAAGTATGAGCCTGATGAGAGCAAATCCCAGACCTAACATAGACCTAACATGCGTTATCCTATAAAATATTGATCGAAAACCAGGTTTAATGGTCTGTTTCAGCGTGGTACCGCATTACTACGTGATCGATACCAAAAAAGGCCCAGAATCTGGCCATCAAGTATGAGAAATATGGGAAAGTATGAGCCTGGTTGGTGCAAATCCCAGACCTAACCTAGACCTAACATGCGTTATCCTCTAAAATATTGACCGAGACCAGGTTTAGTCGACTGTTTCAGTGTGGTACCACAATACTACGTGATCCAAACCAGTGAAAGCCCAGGATCTGGCCAACAAGAATGAGAAATATGCGAAAGTATGAGCATGATCAGAGCAAATCCCGGACCTAAGCTAGACCTAACATGCGTTATCCTCTAAGATATTGACCGAGACCAGGTTTAGTCGACTGTTTCAGTGTGGTACCGCATTACTACGTGATCGAAACCAAAAAAGGCCCAGAATCTGGCCATCAAGTATGAGAAATATGGGAAAGTATGAGCCTGTTTGGTGCAAATCCCAGACCTAACCTAGACCTAACATGCGTTATCCTCTAAAATATTGACCGAGACCAGGTTTAGTCGACTGTTTCAGTGTGGTACCACAATACTACGTGATCCAAACCAGAAAAAGGCCAGGATCTGGTCATCAAGTATGAGAAATATGCGAAAGTATGAGCCTGATGAGTGCAAATCCCAGACATAACCTAGACCTAACATGCGTTATCCTCTAAAATATTGATCGAAACCAGGTTTAATGGACTGTTTCAGTGTGATGCCACATTACCACTTGACCCAAACCAGAAAAAGCCCAGGATCTGGCCAACAAGTAT
This sequence comes from Colletes latitarsis, assembly GCF_051014445.1. Lineage (NCBI taxonomy): Eukaryota > Metazoa > Arthropoda > Insecta > Hymenoptera > Colletidae > Colletes > Colletes latitarsis. Next base: position 22,738,297 of record NW_027488365.1, on the reverse strand, counting down.
GCGGAAAATGTGAATGTATGAGCCTGATGAGAGCAAATCCCAGACCTAACATAGACCTAACATGCGTTATCCTCTAAAATATTGATCGAAACCAGGTTTAATCGACTGCTTCAGTGTGGTACCACATTACTACGTGATCCAAGCCAAAAAAAGCCCAGAATCTGGCCAACAAGTATGAGAAATATGCGAAAGTATGAGCCTGATGAGTGCAAATCCCAGACCTAACCTAGACCTAACATGCGTTATCCTCTAAAATATTGACCGAGACCAGGTTTAGTCGACAGTTTCAGTGTGGTACCACATTACTACGTGATTCAAACTAGAAAAAGCCCAGGATATGGCCATCAAGTATGAGAAATATGCGAATGTATGACCCTGATGAGTGCAAATCCAAGGCCTAACCTAGACCCAACATGTGTTATCCTCTAAAATATTGATCGAAACCAGGTTTACTGGACTGTTTCAGTGTCATACCACATTACCACTTGATCCAAACCAGAAAAAGCCCAGGATCTGGCCAACAACCATGCGGAAAATGTTAATGTATGAGACTGATGAGAGCAAACCCCAGACCTAACATAGACCTAACATGCGTTTTCCTCTAAAATATTGATCGAAACCAGGTTTAATGGACAGTTTCAGTGTGGTACCACAGTACTACGTGATCCAAGCCAAAAAAAGCCCAGAATCTGGCCAACAAGTATGAGAAATATGCGAAAGAATGAGCCTGATGAGTGCAAATCCCAGACCTAACCTAGACCTAACATGCGTTATCCTCTAAAATATTGGCCGAGACCAGGTTTAGTCGACTGTTTCAGTGTGGTACCACATTACTACGTGATCCAAACCAGAAAAAGCCCAGGATATGGCCATCAAGTATGAGAAATATGCGAATGTATGACCCTGATGAGTGCAAATCCAAGGCCTAACCTAGACCCAGCATGTGTTATCCTCTAAAATATTGATCGAAATCAGGTTTAATGGTCTGTTTCCGTGCGGTACCACATTACCACGTGTTCCAAACCAGAAAAAGCCCAGAATCTGGCCAACAAGTATGAGAAATATGCGAAAGAATGAGCCTGATGAGTGCAAATCCCTGACCTAACCTAGACCTAACATGCGTTATCCTCTAAAATATTGACCGAGACCAGGTTTAGTCGACTGTTTCAGTGTGGTACCACATTACTACGTGTTCCAAACCAGAAAAAGCCCAGGATCTGGCCAACAAGTATGCGGAAAATGTGAATGTATGAGCCTGATGAGAGCAAATCCCAGACCTAGCATAGACCTAACATGCGTTATCCACTAAAGTATTGATCGTGACCAGGTTTAGTCGACTGTTTCAGTGTGGTACCACATTACTACGTGATCCAAACCAAAAGAAGCCCAGAATCTGGCCAACAAGTATGAGATATATGCGAAAGTATGAGCCTGATGAGTGCAAATCCCAGACCTAACCTAGACCTAACATGCGTTATCCTCTAAAATATTGACCGAGACCAGGTTTAGTCGACTGTTTCAGTGTGGTACCACATTACTACGTGATCCAAACCAGAAAAAGGCCAGGATCTGGCCATCAAGTATGAGAAATATGCGAAAGTATGAGCCTGATGGGTGCAAATCCCAGACCTAACCTAGACCTAACATGCGTTATCCTCTAAAATATTAACCGAGACCAGGTTTAGTCGACTGTTTCAGTGTGGTACCACATTACTACGTGATCCAAACCAGAAAACGGCCAGGATCTGGCCATCAAGTATGAGAAATATGTGAATGTAGGAGCCTGATGAGAGCAAATCCCAGACCTAAGATAGACCTAACATGCGATATCCTCTAAAATATTGACCGAGACCAGGTTTAGTCGACTGTTTCAGTGTGGTACCACATTACAACGTGATCCAAACCAGAAAAAGGCCAGGATCTGGCCATCAAGTATAAGAAATATGCGAAAGTATGAGCCTGATGGGTGCAAATCCCAGACCTAACCTAGACCTAACATGTGTTATCCTCTAAAATATTGATCGTGACCAGGCTTAGTCGACTGTTTCAGTGTGGTACCACATTACTACGCGATACAAACCAGAAAAGGCGCAGGATCTGGCCAACAAGTACGAGAAATATGCGAAAGTATGAGCCTGATGAGAGCAAATCCCAGACCTAACCCAGACCTAACATGAGTTATCCTTTGAAATGTTGACCCAGACAAGGTTTAATTTACTGTTTCCGTGTGGTACCACATTACCACGTGTTCCAAACCAGAAAAAGCCCTGAATCTGGCCATCAAGTATGAGAAATATGCGAAAGTATGAGCCTGATGAGTGCAAATCCCAGACCTAACCTAGACCTAACATGTGTTATCTTCTAAAATATTGATCGAGACCAGGTTTAATTTGACTGTTTCAGTGTGGTACCACATAACTACGTGATCCAAACCAGTGAAAGCCCAGGATCTGGCCAACAAGAATGAGAAATATGCGAAAGTATGAGGATGATCAGAGCAAATCCCAGACCTAAGCTAGACCTAACATGCGTTATCCTCTAAAATATTGATCAAAACCAGGTTTAATGGACTGTTTCCATGTGGTACCACATTACCACGTGTTCCAAACCAGAAAAAACCCTGAATCTGGCCATCAAGTATGAGAAATATGCGAAAGTATGAGCCTGATGAGTGCAAATCCCAGACCTAACGAAGACCTAACATGTGTTATCCTCTAAAATATTGATCGAGACCAGGTTTAATTTGACTGTTTCAGTGTGGTACCACATAACTAAGTGATCCAAACCAGTGAAAGCCCAGGATCTGGCCAACAAGAATGAGAAATATGCGAAAGTATGAGCATGATCAGAGCAAATCCCAGACCTAAGCTAGACCTAACATGCGTTATCCTCTAAAATATAGACCGAGACCAGGTTTAGTCGACTGTTTCAGTGTGGTACCGCATTACTACGTGATCGAAACCAAAACAGGCCCAGAATCTGGCCATCAAGTATGAGAAATATGGGAAAGTATGAGCCTGTTTGGAGCAAATCCCAGACCTAACCTAGACCTAACATGCGTTATCCTCTAAAATATTGACGGAGACCAGGTTTAGTCGACTGTTTCAGTGTGGTACCGCATTACTACATGATCCAAACCAGAAAAAGGCCAGGATCTGGTCATCAAGTATGAGAAATATGCGAAAGTATGAGCCTGATGAGTGCAAATCCCAGACGTATCATAGACCTAACATGCGTTATCCTCTAAAATATTGATCGAAACCAGGTTTAATCGACTGTTTCAGTGTGGTACCACAATACTACGTGATCCAAGCCAAAAAAAGCCCAGAATCTGGCCAACAAGTATGAGAAATATGCGAAAGTATGAGCCTGATGAGTGCAAATCCCAGACCTAACCTAGACCTAACATGCGTTATCCTCTAAAATATTAACCGATACCAGGTTTAGTCGACTGTTTCAGTGTGGTACCACATTACTACGGGATCCAAACCAGAAAAGGGCCAGGATCTGGTCATCAAGTACGAGAAATATGCGAAAGTATGAGCCTGATGAGAGCAAATCCCAGACCTAACCTAGACCTAACATGCGATATCCTCTAAAATATTGACCGCGACCAGGTTTAATCGACTGTACCAGTGTGGTAACACATTACTACGTGATCCAAACCAGAAATAACACTGGATTTGTTCAACAGGTACGTGAAGAATGCGAAAGTGTGAGCCTGATGAGTGCAAATCCCAGACCTAACCTAGACCTAACATGCGTTATCCTCTAAAATATAGACCGAGACCAGGTTTAGTCGACTGTTTCAGTGTGGTACCGCATTACTACGTGATCGAAACCAAAAAAGGCCCAGAATCTGGCCATCAAGTATGAGAAATATGGGAAAGTATGAGCCTGTTTGGTGCAAATCCCAGACCTAACCTAGACCTAACATGCGTTATCCTCTAAAATATTGACCGAGACCAGGTATAGTCGACTGTTTCAGTGTGGTACCACATTACTACGTGATCCAAACCAGAAAAAGCCCAGGATCTGGCCAACAAGTATGCGGAAAATGTGGATGTATGAGCCTGATCAGAGCAAATCCCAGACGTAACATAGACCTAACATGCGTTATCCTCTAAAATATTGATCGAAACCAGGTTTAATCGACTGTTTCAGTGTGGTACCACAATACTACGTGATCCAAACCAGAAAAAGCCCTCAATCTGGCCATCAAGTATAATAAATATGCGAAAGTATGAGCCTGATGAGTGCAAATCCCAGACCTAACCTAGACCTAACATGTGTTATCCTCTAAAATATTGATCGAAACCAGGTTTAATGGTCTGTTTCAGCTTGGTACCGCATTACTACGTGATCGATACCAAAAAAGGCCCAGAATCTGGCCATCAAGTATGAGCAATATGCGAAAGTATGAGCCTGATGAGTGCAAATCCCAGACCTAACCTAGACCTAACATGTGTTATCCTCTAAAATATTGACCGAGACCAGGTTTAGTCGACTGTTTCAGTGTGGTACCACATTACTACGTGACCAAAACCAGAAAAAGGCCAGGACCTGGCCATCAAGTATGAGAAATATGCGAAAGTATGAGCCTGATGAGAGCAAATCCCAGACCTAACCTGGACCTAACATGTGTTATCCTCTAAAATATTGATCGAAACCAGGTTTAATGGTCTGTTTCAGCGTGGTACCGCATTACTATGTGATCGATACCAAAAAAGGCCCAGAATCTGGCCATCAAGTATGAGCAATATGCGAAAGTATGAGCCTGATGAGTGCAAATCCCAGACCTAACATAGACCTAACATGCGTTATCCTATAAAATATTGATCGAAACCAGGTTTAATGGTCTGTTTCAGCGTGGTACCGCATTACTACGTGATCGAAACCAAAAAAGGCCCAGAATCTGGCCATCAAGTATGAGCAATATGCGAAAGTATGAGCCTGATGAGTGCAAATCCCAGACCTAACCTAGACCTAACATGCGTTATCCTCTAAAATATTGACGGAGACCAGGTTTAGTCGACTGTTTCAGTGTGGTACCACATTACTACGTGATCCAAACCAGAAAAAGCCCAGGATCTGGCCAACAAGTATGCGGAAAATGTGAATGTATGAGCCTGATGAGAGCAAATCCCAGACGTAACATAGACCTAACATGCGTTATCCTCTAAAATATTGATCGAAACCAGGTTTAATCGACTGTTTCAGTGTGGTACCACAATACTACGTGATCCAAGCCAAAAAAAGGCCAGGATCTGGTCATCAAGTACGAGAAATATGCGAAAGTATGAGCCTGATGAGAGCAAATCCCAGACCTAACATAGACCTAACATGCGTTATCCTATAAAATATTGATCGAAACCAGGTTTAATGGTCTGTTTCAGCGTGGTACCGCATTACTACGTGATCGAAACCAAAAAAGGCCCAGAATCTGGCCAACAAGTATGAGAAATATGCGAAAGTATGAGCCTGATGGGTGCAAATCCCAGACCTAACCTAGACCTAACATGCGTTATCCTCTAAAATATTAACCGAGACCAGGTTTAGTCGACTGTTTCAGTGTCGTACCACATTACTACGTGATCCAAACCAGAAAAAGGCCAGGATCTGGTCATCAAGTACGAGAAATATGCGAAAGTATGAGCCTGATGAGAGCAAATCCCAGACCTAACCTAGACCTAACATGCGATATCCTCTAAAATATTGACCGCGACCAGGTTTAATCGACTGTACCAGTGTGGTACCACATTACTACGTGATCCAAACCAGAAATAACCCTGGATTTGTTCAGCGGGTACGTGAAGAATGCGAAAGTGTGAGCCTGATGAGGGCAAATCCCGGACTTAACATAGACCTAACATGCGTTATCCACTAAAATATTGATCGTGCCCAGGTTTAGTCGACTGTTTCAGTGTGGTACCACATTACTACGTGATCCAAACCAAAAGAAGCCCAGAATCTGGCCAACAAGTATGAGAAATATGCGAAAGTATGAGCCTGATGAGAGCAAATCCCAGACCTAACCTAGACCTAACATGTGTTATCCTCTAAAATATTGATCGAGACCAGGTTTAATTTGACTGTTTCTGTGTGGTACCACATAACTACGTGATCCAAACCAGTGAAAGCCCAGGATCTGGCCAACAAGAATGAGAAATATGCGAAAGTATGAGCATGATCAGAGCAAATCCCAGACCTAAGCTAGAGCTAACATGAGTTATCCTTTGAAATGTTGACCCAGACTAGGTTTAATTTACAGTTTCCGTGTGGTACCACATTACCACGTGTTCCAAACCAGAAAAAGCCCTGAATCTGGCCATCAAGTATGAGAAATATGCGAAAGTATGAGCCTGATGAGTGCAAATCCCAGACCTAACCTAGACCTAACATGTGTTATCCTCTAAAATATTGATCGAAACCAGGTTTAATGGTCTGTTTCAGCGTGGTACCGCATTACTACGTGATCGATACCAAAAAAGGCCCAGAATCTGGCCATCAAGTATGAGCAATATGCGAAAGTATGAGCCTGATGAGTGCAAATCCCAGACCTAACCTAGACCTAACATGTGTTTTTCCTCTAAATTATTGACCGAGACCAGGTTTAGTCGACTGTTTCAGTGTGGTACCACATTACTACGTGATCCAAACCAGAAAAAGGCCAGGACCTGGCCATCAAGTATGAGAAATATGCGAAAGTATGAGCCTGATGAGAGCAAATCCCAGACCTAACCTAGACCTAACATGTGTTATCCTCTAAAATATTGATCGAAACCAGGTTTAATGGTCTGTTTCAGCGTGGTACCGCATTACTACGTGATCGATACCAAAAAAGGCCCAGAATCTGGCCATCAAGTATGAGCAATATGCGAAAGTATGAGCCTGATGAGTGCAAATCCCAGACCTAACCTAGACCTAACATGTGTTATCCTGTAAAATATTGATCGAGACCAGGTTTAACTTGACTGTTTACTGTGTGGTACCACATAACTACGTGATCCAAACCAGTGAAAGCCCAGAATCTGGCCAACAAGTATGAGAAATATGCGAAAGTATGAGCCTGATGAGTGCAAATCCTAGACCTAACCTAGACCTAACATGCGTCATCCTCTAAAATAATGACCGAGACCAGGTTTAGTCGACTGTTTCAGTGTGGTACCACATTACTACGTGATCCAAACCAGAAAAAGGCCAGGACCTGGCCATCAAGTATGAGAAATATGCGAAAGTATGAGCCTGATGAGAGCAAATCCCAGACCTAACATAGACCTAACATGCGTTATCCTATAAAATATTGATCGAAACCAGGTTTAATGGTTGGGTGTTTCAGCGTGGTACCGCATTACTACGTGATCGAAACCAAAAAAGGCCCAGAATCTGGCCATCAAGTATGAGCAATATGCGAAAGTATGAGCCTGATGAGTGCAAATCCCATACCTAACCTAGACCTAACATGCGTTATCCTCTAAAATATTGACGGAGACCAGGTTTAGTCGACTGTTTCAGTGTGGTACCGCATTACTACATGATCCAAACCAGAAAAAGGCCAGGATCTGGTCATCAAGTATGAGAAATATGCGAAAGTATGAGCCTGATGAGTGCAAATCCCAGACCTAACCTAGACCTAACATGCGTTATCCTCTAAAATATTGACCGAGACCAGGTTTAGTCGACTGTTTCAGTGTGGTACCACATTACTACGTGATCCAAACCAGAAAAAGCCCAGGATCTGGCCAACAAGTATGCGGAAAATGTGAATGTATGAGCCTGATGAGAGCAAATCCCAGACGTAACATAGACCTAACATGCGTTATCCTCTAAAATATTGATCGAAACCAGGTTTAATCGACTGTTTCAGTGTGGTGCCACAATACTACGTGATCCAAACCAAAAAAAGCCCAGAATCTGGCCAACAAGTATGAGAAATATGCGAAAGTATGAGCCTGATGAGTGCAAATCCCGGACCTAACCTAGACCTAACATGCGTTATCCTCTAAAATATAAACCGAGACCAGGTTTAGTCGACTGTTTCAGTGTGGTACCACATTACTACGTGATCCAAACCAGAAAAAGGCCAGGATCTGGTCATCAAGTACGAGAAATATGCGAAAGTATGAGCCTGATGAGAGCAAATCCCAGACCTAACCTAGACCTAACATGCGATATCCTCTAAAATATTGACCGCGACCAGGTTTAATCGACTGTACCAGTGTGGTACCACATTACTACGTGATCCAAACCAGAAATAACCCTGGATTTGTTCAACAGGTACGTGAAGAATGCGAAAGTGTGAGCCTGATGAGGGCAAATCCCGCACTTAACATAGACCTAACATGCGTTATCCACTAAAATATTGATCGTGCCCAGGTTTAGTCGACTGTTTCAGTGTGGTACCACATTACTACGTGATCCAAACCAAAAAAAGCCCAGGATCTGGTTGTCAAGTATGAGAAATATGCGAAAGTATGAGCCCGATGAGTGCAAATCCCAGACCTAACCTAGACCTAACATGCGTTATCCTCTAAAATATTGACCGAGACCAGGTTTAGTCGACTGTTTCAGTGTGGTACCACATTACTACGTAATCCAAACCAGAAAAAGCCCAGGATCTGGCCAACACGTATGCGGAAAATGTGAATGTATGAGCCTGATGCGAGCAAATCCCAGACGTAACATAGACCTAACATGCGTTATCCTCTAAAATATTGATCGAAACCAGGTTTAATCGACTGTTTCAGTGTGGTACCGCATTACTACATGATCCAAACCAGAAAAAGGCCAGGATCTGGTCATCAAGTATGAGAAATATGCGAAAGTATGAGCCTGATGAGTGCAAATCCCAGACCTAACCTAGACCTAACATGCGTTATCCTCTAAAATATTGACCGAGACCAGGTTTAGTCGACTGTTTCAGTGTGGTACCACATTACTACGTGATCCAAACCAGAAAAAGCCCAGGATCTGGCCAACAAGTATGCGGAAAATGTGAATGTATGAGCCTGATGAGAGCAAATCCCAGACGTAACATAGACCTAACATGCGTTATCCTCTAAAATATTGATCGAAACCAGGTTTAATCGACTGTTTCAGTGTGGTGCCACAATACTACGTGATCCAAACCAAAAAAAGCCCAGAATCTGGCCAACAAGTATGAGAAATATGCGAAAGTATGAGCCTGATGAGTGCAAATCCCAGACCTAACCTAGACCTAACATGCGTTATCCTCTAAAATATTAACCGAGACCAGGTTTAGTCGACTGTTTCAGTGTGGTACCACATTACTACGTGATCCAAACCAGAAAAAGGCCAGGATCTGGTCTTCAAGTACGAGAAATATGCGAAAGTATGAGCCTGATGAGAGCAAATCCCAGACCTAACCTAGACCTAACATGCGATATCCTCTAAAATATTGACCGCGACCAGGTTTAATCGACTGTACCAGTGTGGTACCACATTACTACGTGATCCAAACCAGAAATAACCCTGGATTTGTTCAACAGGTACGTGAAGAATGCGAAAGTGTGAGCCTGATGAGGGCAAATCCCTCACTTAACATAGACCTAACATGCGTTATCCACTAAAATATTGATCGTGCCCAGGTTTAGTCGACTGTTTCAGTGTGGTACCACATTACTACGTGATCCAAACCAAAAAAAGCCCAGGATCTGGCCAACAAGTATGCGGAAAATGTGAATGTATGAGCCTGATGAGAGCAAATCCCAGACGTAACATAGACCTAACATGCGTTATCCTCTAAAACATTGATCAAAACCAGGTATAATCGACTGTTTCAGTGTGGTACCACAATACTACGTGATCCAAGCCAAAAGAAGCCCAGAATCTGGCCAACAAGTATGAGAAATATGCGAAAGTATGAGCCTGATGAGTGCAAATCCCAGACCTAACCTAGACCTAACATGCGTTATCCTCTAAAATATTGACGGAGACCAGGTTTAGTCGACTGTTTCAGTGTGGTACCGCATTACTACATGATCCAAACCAGAAAAAGGCCAGGATCTGGTCATCAAGTATCAGAAATATGCGAAAGTATGAGCCTGATGAGTGCAAATCCCAGACCTAACCTAGACCTAACATGCGTTATCCTCTAAAATATTGACCGAGACCAGGTTTAGTCTACTGTTTCAGTGTGGTACCACATTACTACGTGATCCAAACCAGAAAAAGCCCAGGATCTGGCCAACAAGTATGCGGAAAATGTGAATGTATGAGCCTGATGAGAGCAAATCCCAGACGTAACATAGACCTAACATGCGCTATCCTCTAAAATATTAACCGAGACCAGGTTTAGTCGACTGTTTCAGTGTGGTACCACATTACTACGTGATCCAAACCAGAAAAAGGCCAGGATCTGGTCATCAAGTACGAGAAATATGCGAAAGTATGAGCCTGATGGGAGCAAATCCCAGACCTAACCTAGACCTAACATGCGATATCCTCTAAAATATTGACCGCGACCAGGTTTAATGGACTGTACCTGTGTGGTAGCACATTACTACGTGATCCAAACCAGAAATAACCCTGGATTTGTTCAACAGGTACGTGAAGAATGCGAAAGTGTGAGCCTAATGAGGGCCAATCCCGGACTTAACATAGACCTAACATGCGTTATCCACTAAAATATTGATCGTGCCCAGGTTTAGTCGACTGTTTCAGTGTGGTACCACATTACTACGTGATCCAAACCAAAAAAAGCCCAGAATCTGGCCAACAAGTATGAGACAGATGCGAAAGTATGAGCCTGATGAGTGCAAATCCTAGACCTAACCTAGACCTAACATGCGTCATCCTCTAAAATATTGACCGAGACCAGGTTTAGTCGACTGTTTCAGTGTGGTACCACATTACTACGTGATCCAAACCAGAAAAAGCCCAGGATCTGCCCAACAAGTACGAGAAATATGCGAAAGTATGAGCCTGATGAGTGCAAATCCCAGACCTAACCTAGACCTAACATGTGTTATCCTCTAAAATATTGATCGAAACCAGGTTTAATCG